>NC_053391.1:252923202-252969313 GCF_905171765.1 Bufo bufo | reverse complement strand
AAAGAACAGCCAGGGCCATGTCTGCTTTGGGATCTGGTGATGCCGTGGACACTGTGCGTTAAACCAAAAATGTGCGATAGCTAAGGCAAACTCAACTGCTTCTAGCTCTGTGCGAGCACTGCCCATATGGTGGTTTTTCTCCACAAGGCGGGCACAAAAAACCACATCCATGTGCAAGATGTGCAGGATTAAAATAAGCCATGGGCATTCAAACATAAACATAGGTACCAGAACTCTATTGCAGCTCATGAGGAGGCATCACTGGATCCCTTGGGAAAATCCAGCAGGCCAGCATTCCCAATCAGAACAAGTTTGTTCTCCATCCTCTGGACCTCTTTGTGGCAGCCAACCTGCTTCCCCAAGCAATACAGTGTCCTTGTTATCATCATAGTCACCATCTTCTCCTTCTAAGACTCTATGTTGTCCAACACTCCTTTGTGAGATATCTATGACAGAATGTTTGGCCATGGAAAAACTTTTATTGACCGCCAATTAGCTTGTCCACAAGCTGAACCACCACCGGGCCATGTTGCTGGTAGTGCATTTGCTTCTGTACCATTTAGTAGTACCTTGTACTCTCACGTGGTGGAGAACGCTGGCTGCTCCTTGCGATTCTCACTGTGCAGCAAGCTATACTCCACAGTGGACATCTGAAGCAGCTGCAGGGACAGAAGATGTATTTCACAGTCCACTGGGTCAATGTTTTTATGGCAGCAGAGATGCAGCACCCCAACAACATCGTCAGTTCCTTTTGACTCCCCCAAGCAGGATTGAATCGGGCTGGCTCCCACTGCAGGCATTTATCCACCTCCCCCACCTCCTCCTCCATGGATGTGCTCTTGTACCCAATAGCAGCAGGGCACAGAGTCGCTCACACTCCCCCTCCTTCCTATCACATGTGTCATGTGGCATTGAAGCTAATTGGCCTGGGCGAGAGTAGCCATACAGGCAAATAGTTGCTATAGTACATTAAGCAGCAAACATCCCGCTGTCTGTCACCCTGCTGACTCCCCCAACTTGGCTAGGTGGTCAGTGACAATGGAATGCTCTCCTGAACTTGCATCGACAGAATGGTCTTAATTAGAGTTGAGCGAACACCTGGATGTTCGGGTTCGAGAAGTTCGGCCGAACTTCCCGGAAATGTTCGGGTTCAGGATCCGAACCCGACCCGAACTTCGTCCCGAACCCGAACCCCATTGAAGTCAATGGGGACCCGAACTTTTCGGCACTAAAAAGGCTGTAAAACAGCCCAGGAAAGAGCTAGAGGGCTGCAAAAGGCAGCAACATGTAGGTAAATCCCCTGCAAACAAATGTGGATAGGGAAATGAATTAAAATAAAAATAAAATATATAAAAATAAACCAATATCAATTGGAGAGAGGTCCCATAGCAAAAAATCTGGCTTCACATCAGCAGAGAATCAGTCTTCATGCCATAGCAGAGAATCTGGCTTCACGTCACCCACCACTGTAACAGTCCATTGTCATATATTTAGGCCCCGACACCCAGGCAGAGGAGAGAGGTCCCGTAACAGAGAATCTGGCTTCATGTCAGCAGAGAATCAGTCTTCATGTCATAGCAGAGAATCTGGCTTCACGTCACCCACCACTGGAACAGGCTACTGTCACATATTTAGGCCCAGGCACCCAGGCAGAGGAGAGAGGTCCCATAACAGAGATTCAGGCTTCATGTCAGCAGAGAATAAGTCTTCATGTCATAGCAGAGAATCAGGCTTCACGTCACCCACCACTGGAACAGGCCACTGTCACATATTTAGGCCCAGGCACCCAGGCAGAGAAGAGAGGTCCCATAACAGAGATTCAGGCTTCATGTCAGCAGAGAATCAGTCTTCATGTCATAGCAGAGAATCAGGCTTCACGTCACCCACCACTGGAACAGGCCACTGTCACATATTTAGGCCCAGGCACCCAGACAGAGGAGAGAGGTCCCGTAACAGAGAATCTGGCTTCATGTCAGCACAGAATCAGTCTTCATGTCATAGCAGAGAATCAGGCTTCACGTCACCCACCACTGGAACAGGCCACTGTCACACATTTAGGCCCTGGCACCCAGACAGAGGAGAGAGGTCCCGTAACAGAGAATCTGGCTTCATGTCAGCACAGAATCAGTCTTCATGTCATAGCAGAGAATCAGGCTTCACGTCACCCACCACTGGAACAGGTCACTGTCACATATTTAGGCCCCGGCACCCAGACAGAGGAGAGAGGTCCCGTAACAGAGAATCTGGCTTCATGTCAGCACAGAATCAGTCTTCATGTCATAGCAGAGAATCAGGCTTCACGTCAACCACCACTGGAACAGGCCACTGTCACACATTTAGGCCCTGGCACCCAGACAGAGGAGAGAGGTCCCGTAACAGAGAATCTGGCTTCATGTCAGCAGAGAATCAGTCTTCATGTCATAGCAGAGAATCAGGCTTCACGTCACCCACCACTGGAACAGGCCACTGTCACATATTTACTCCCCGGCACCCAGACAGAGGAGAGAGGTCCCGTAACAGAGAATCTGGCTTCATGTCAGCACAGGATCAGTCTTCATGTCATAGCAGAGAATCAGGCTTCACGTCACCCACCACTGGAACAGGCCACTGTCACATATTTAGGCCCAGGCACCCAGGCAGAGGAGAGAGGTCCCATAACAGAGATTCAGGCTTCATGTCAGCAGAGAATCAGTCTTCATGTCATAGCAGAGAATCAGGCTTCACGTCACCCACCACTGGAACAGGCCACTGTCACACATTTAGGCCCCGGCACCCAGACAGAGGAGAGGTTCATTCAACTTTGGGTTGCCCCGCAATATAATGGTAAAATGAAAATAAAAATAGGATTGAATGAGGAAGTGCCCTGGAGTACAATAATATATTGTTAAGGGGAGGTAGTTAATGTCTAATCTGCACAAGGGATGGACAGGTTCTGTGGGATCCATGCCTGGTTCATTTTTATGAACGTCAGCTTGTCCACATTGGCTGTAGACAGGCGGCTGCGTTTGTCTGTAATGACGCCCCCTGCCGTGCTGAATACACGTTCAGACAAAACGCTGGCCGCCGGGCAGGCCAGCACCTCCAAGGCATAAAAGGCTAGCTCTGGCCACGTGGACAATTTGGAGACCCAGAAGTTGAATGGGGCCGAACCATCAGTCAGTACGTGGAGGGGTGTGCACAGGTACTGTTCCACCATGTTAGTGAAATGTTGCCTCCTGCTAACACGTTCCGTATCAGGTGGTGGTGCAGTTAGCTGTGGCGTGGTGACAAAACTTTTCCACATCTCTGCCATGCTAACCCTGCCTTTAGAGGAGCTGGCCGTGACACAGCTGCGTTGGCGACTTCTTGCTCCTCCTCTGCCTTCGCCTTGGGCTTCCACTGGTTCCCCTTTGACATTTGGGAATGCTCTCAGTAGCGCGTCTACCAACGTGCGCTTGTACTCGCGCATCTTCCTATCACGCTGAAGTGTAGGAAGTAAGGTGGGCACATTGTCTTTGTACCGGAGATCCAGCAGGATGGCAACCCAGTAGTCCGCACACGTTAAAATGTGGGCAACTCTGCTGTCGTTGCGCAGGCACTGCAGCATGTTGTCGCTCATGTGTGCCAGGCTGCCCAGAGGTAAGGACAAGTTACGCACCAGTGATAGCCCGAGTTGCTTTGGGTGCCACCCCGCTGTGAACATGCTTCATCCTCATCCTCCTCCACCTCCTCCTCATCCTCGTCCTCCTCGTCCTCTAGTAGTGGGCCCTGTCTGGCCACATTTGTACCTGGCCTCTGGTGTTGCAAAAAACCTCCCTCTGAGTCACTTCGAAGAGACTGGCCTGAAAGTGCTAAACATGACCCCTCTTCCTCCTCTTCCTCCTGGCCCACCTCCTTTTCCATCATCGCCCTAAGTGTTTTCTCAAGGAGACATAGAAGTGGTATTGTAACACTGATAACGGCGTCATCGCCACTCGCCATGTTGGTGGAGTACTCGAAACAGCGCAACAGGGCACACAGGTCTCGCATGGAGGCCCAGTCATTGGTGGTGAAGTGGTGCTGTTCCGCAGTGCGACTGACCCGTGCGTGCTGCAGCTGAAACTCCACTATGGCCTGCTGCTCGCACAGTCTGTCCAGCATGTGCAAGGTGGAGTTCCACCTGGTGGGCACATCGCATATGAGGCGGTGAGCGGGAAGGCCGAAGTTACGCTGTTGCGCAGACAGGCGTGCAGCAGCAGGGTGTGAACTCCGGAAGCGCGCACAGACGGCCCGCACTTTATGCAGCAGCTCTGACATGTCGGGGTAGTTGCGAATGAACTTCTGCACCACCAAATTCAGCACATGCGCCAGGCAAGGGATGTGCGTCAAACCGGCTAGTCCCAGAGCTGCAACAAGATATCGCCCATTATCGCACACCACCAGGCCGGGCTTGAGGCTCACCGGCAGCAACCACTCGTCGGTCTGTTGTTCTATACCCCGCCACAACTCCTGTGCGGTGTGGGGCCTGTCCCCAAAACATATGAGTTTCAGAACGGCCTGCTGACGTTTACCCCGGGCTGTGCTGAAGTTTTTGGTGAAGGTGTGTGGCTGACTGGATGAGCAGGTGGAAGAAGAGGAGGAGGAAGCTGAGTAGGAGGAGGAGGAGACAGGAGGCAAAGAATGTTGCCCTGCGATCCTTGGCGGCGGAAGGACGTGCGCCAAACAGCTCTCCGCCTGGGGCCGGGCCGCCACTACATTTACCCAGTGTGCAGTTAGGGAGATATAGCGTCCCTGGCCGTGCTTACTGGTCCACGTATCTGTGGTTAGGTGGACCTTGCCACAGATGGTGTTGCGCAGTGCACACTTGATTTTATCAGACACTTGGTTGTGCAGGGAAGGCACGGCTCTCTTGGAGAAGTAGTGCCGGCTGGGAACAACATACTGTGGGACAGCAAGCGACATGAGCTGTTTGAAGCTGTCTGTGTCCACCAGCCTAAATGACAGCATTTCATAGGCCAGTAGTTTAGAAATGCTGGCATTCAGGGCCAGGGATCGAGGGTGGCTAGGTGGGAATTTACGCTTTCTCTCAAATGTTTGTGAGATGGAGAGCTGAACGCTGCCGTGTGACATGGTTGAGATGCTTGGTGACGCAGGTGGTGGTGTTGGTGGTACATCCCATGTTTGCTGGGCGGCAGGTGCCAACGTTCCTCCAGAGGCGGAGGAAGAGGCCGAGGCGGCGGCAGCAGCAGAAGAGGCCGAGGCGGCAGCAGCAGAAGAGGTAGCAGGGGAAGCCTGAGTGACTTCTTTGTTTTTAAGGTGTTTACTCCACTGCAGTTCATGCTTTGCATGCAGGTGCCTGGTCATGCAGGTTGTGCTAAGGTTCAGAACGTTAATGCCTCGCTTCAGGCTCTGATGGCACAGCGTGCAAACCACTCGGGTCTTGTCGTCAGCACATTGTTTAAAGAAGTGCCATGCCAGGGAACTCCTTGAAGCTGCCTTTGGGGTGCTCGGTCCCAGATGGCGGCGGTCAGTAGCAGGCGGAGTCTCTTGGCGGCGGGTGTTCTGATTTTGCCCACTGCTCCCTCTTTGTCTTTTGCTACGCTGTTGGCTCGGTCTCACCACTGCCTCTTCCTCCGAACTGTGAAAGTCAGTGGCACGACCTTCATTCCATGTGGGGTCTAGGACCTCATCGTCCCCTGCATCGTCTTCCACCCAGTCTTGATCCCTGACCTCCTGTTCAGTCTGCACACTGCTGAAAGACGCAGCAGTTGGCACCTGTGTTTCGTCATCATCAGAGACGTGCTGAGGTGGTATTCCCATGTCCTCATCATCAGGAAACATAAGTGTTTGTGCGTTAGTGCATTCTATCTCTTCCACCCCTGGGGAAGGGCTAGGTGGATGCCCTTGGGAAACCCTGGCAGCAGAGTCTTCAAACAGCATAAGAGACTGCTGCATAACTTGAGGCTCAGACAGTTTCCCTGATATGCATGGGGGTGATGTGACAGACTGATGGGCTTGGTTTTCATGCGCCATCTGTGCGCTTTCTGCAGAAGACTGGGTGGGAGATAATGTGAACGTGCTGGATGCACTGTCGGCCACCCAATTGACTAATGCCTGTACCTGCTCAGGCCTTACCATCCTTAGAACGGCATTGGGCCCCACCAAATATGGCTGTAAATTCTGGCGGCTACTGGGACCTGAGGTAGTTGGTACACTAGGACGTGTGGCTGTGGCAGAACGGCCACATCCTCTCCCAGCACCAGAGGGTCCACTAACACCACCACGACAATGTCCACGTCCGCGTCCCTTACTAGTTGTTTTCCTCATTGTTACCGTTCACCACAATAAGAAAAATATTATTCGGGCCAATGTATTAAACCAAATTCAGGCCTTTTTTTACAGACACCTAACACTGTCTGGCTATCTATTTAGGTACCGTATTACACTAATACAGGCACACAAGTAATGACAGAATTGGTTGAATATAAATGTGAGGCCTATTTTTTACGCGCTGTGTGACAGATATACCTTTAATCACAGAATTAGACTTGTATCTGCACTGTAGCGTGTGTGTTAAGTTTTTCAGAATGACACTATCAGCACCTTCAATCTAAGATATCCTTTTTGGGATAGATTTAAAGTAGGCCTGATATAGCAGAAACTACTAATTTTGAGAATGGCAAATTTGGGAATAGTTTTTCAACCCAGAACAAAAACTGTGCTTTTACGGTCACTACAAATAATTTGACCAGCTAAAACAGTACAGATTTGGTTGAATAGAAATGTCAGGCCTATTTTTTACGCGCTGTGTGACAGATATACCTTTAATCACAGAATTAGACTTGTATCTGCACTGTAGCGTGTGTGTTAAGTTTTTCAGAATGACACTATCAGCACCTTCAATCTAAGATATCCTTTTTGGGATAGATTTAAAGTAGGCCTGATATAGCAGAAACTACTAATTTTGAGAATGGCAAATTTGGGAATAGTTTTTCAACCCAGAACAAAAACTGTGCTTTTATGGTCACTAAATTGATGGTTAAATGCACTTGGGTGACACAGGCTCAGCCTGCACCTGATGTAGGATATAGCAAAAAATAACCACACTATTGATGGTTAAATGCACTTGGTGGTAGCTTGTGCTGGCGCACCACAAGCCACAAAATGGCCGCAGATCACCCTAGAAAAAAGTGATATAAAAACGCTCTGGGCAGCCTAAAAAAAGTGAGCAATTCAATATCAGCACTTCAATGATCCACAGCTGGAGATCGATCACTGAATTAAGTCTTTTGGAGGAGTTAATCTGCCTAATCTCGCCCTAACGTCGCAGCAGCAACCTCTCCCTACGCTTGTATCAGCAGAGTGACGTGCAACGCTACGTGACCCAAGCTTATATAGAGGCTGGGTCACATGCTGCACTGGCCAATCACAGCCATGCCAATAGTAGGCAAGGCTGTGATGGCCTCTTGGGGCAAGTAGTATGACGCTTGTTGATTGGCTGCTTTGCAGCCTTTCAAAAAGCGCCAAGAAAGCGCCGAACACCGAACCCGAACCCGGACTTTTACGAAAATGTTCGGGTTCGGGTCCGTGTCACGGACACCCCAAAATTCGGTACGAACCCGAACTATACAGTTCGGGTTCGCTCATCCCTAGTCTTAATCCGTGATGTTCCAACTGTCTGGAATTGAACATTGCTCATGCATCTGTACAAGCAGCAGAAAGCCGTGAACAAATTTGTCATGCACCAGACCGTTTCAGCAGGGAGTATTTGTTGTTTCCATGTTGGGCAGTGGCAGCTCATGCTATTCATGTTGCAGTTGTCCTCATCCTCCTTATATGTATCTTAGAACAGATGCTTACAATCATGCAGCAGGGGATGACAGAGGAAGAGGAACAGCTAGCTAATGCATCTTGTTGTCTGCCCTGTAGCTGTTGGGGTCCCACAAGAGGAAACTCCCATGCAGGAGGAAGAGGAGGATGAGGTGCTGCTACTGGAAGAGTTGGAGGAGCAAGAGCATGATGATGACAGTGACACTGGCCACTACACCAATTGTCTCAGTGGGGGACAGAATTGGAAAGAACTGGCTCCTCCTTGCATGTTGGCAAGAATGGTGAGCTGTAAAGTCACTTGTTTGTTACCATGACATGAAGCAGATCGCTGCTATCAAAGCAAGATGGGGGAATATTTTCCTCCCTCCAAAAGGGAGGCCAAATTATGTTATTACCAGGAAACATCGTGTACGTAGCTTTCTGCAGCTTTCGGCGAGCACACGCCTGCCGCTAGTGTGTCTGAAAGGGAGGCAACTCTCTGCCCTCCCACAGATCCAATCAGGAGAAACCACAGCAGCAGTCAGTGAGTCCTCAACATAGTTTTTTCAAGTGCTGCACCAGGCTGAGGCCAATCAGCAAGCCTAGATCTTCCACCTCAGAGCCTAGGTTCAGGCCTACCTACACTCTGGCCTGTCTTCGGGGCATACTCTGTTGCCTGACCCCATGGATTTCTGTCCAGTCCGACAGTAACAGTGCCCCAAACATGCACAGTACACTCTTTTTCTTGGCCAGCCTCCAGTGTCATCTCAGAGAGAGTTTTCAGCAACACAAGGCGCTTGGTGACACCCAAACCTACCAAGTTGTCCTCAAAACATCACTTTTTTTCAAAAAGAACCAAGCCTGGATTCGGGAGGATT
Organism: Bufo bufo; assembly: GCF_905171765.1. Taxonomy (NCBI): domain Eukaryota; kingdom Metazoa; phylum Chordata; class Amphibia; order Anura; family Bufonidae; genus Bufo; species Bufo bufo. The sequence continues at coordinate 252,960,668 of NC_053391.1, read as the reverse complement.
TATGCACTCCTCCGGCTGAGGTCGATGAATAGATCTGGCCTTGTTGACAGTGCTCATCTTACTACTCGTGCAATGTGCCTGCTGTCCTGCCTAACATCATGTTACCTGCCTAACATCATGTTCTGTAAGACTGCTGCCATGATGCCACTGCTGTGGCCTGTCTACCATCAAGTTCTGTAATTTGAGCAGAATTTCTGCAAGAAAGCTTGCACCCATATGCAGGTACCCTTCTGGGCCTGCACATAATGAGGATTAAGTGCAGTTTTTCCAGAAAGATTTTTATGATGAAAAACCACAGCATAATACAGTACTAGCAAAGTGTATGAGATTAGACAAATCATGTACACTTTGCTTTTTTCTCAGGTGCGGAAATTGCCCGGCAGTGATGATTTTCAAAGCTGCAGCATGTCAATTCTTGTTGTGTGCAAAATGAGCACCACAAATGCAATAAATGTGTGGATTTATCAGCTTTTTTTTGTGTAGTTTTGGTTCCAATCCAGATTTTCTGCACATAAATCTATACCGTTTGCACGGGGGATGGGGGGGGAGTTGTTAATAGGTGATGTAAAGTATGGAATGTGTCTTATTGTTTGTTTTTAAGTATGTTATGTCAATTACAAAAAATACATTTTGCCCAGTTCACAGACTTTAAGAGGGAGGGTCAATGAAATGAGATAAGCAGGATGGTCAAATTGACAGCCATCTAGGCCATTTTGACCTAGCTATTAGGAAGTGTTGGGAGATATGGTTACGGGAAGGCATGCACACATGGCCAACAGGCTCTGGATGGTCCAGACCGACCATCAGTAGAGAGTATCATTTGATCCACCGACAAAAATGAGAAGTTCCCACAGTTTTGTGGCCCACTATCATGACACAAATGGCTCCTTCATTACACAATTTCCGGGTAATTAGCAAAAGGAAGTTTGGTGTCACGGCGCCCATTACCTATTCTGCCATTGACAGCCAACCAATGTCGCCTTCGTTTGCAGCGCTGTTGTGAATGAGAAACCTGGACTGCTATGGATGACTAATCCAGATTTTGTTTGGGATCCCATGATGGTTGATTTTGAGTATGGAGGCTTTGTGGTGACCGCTTCAATCCTGCCTTTGCTATGGAGTAACACACTGCCCCAACTGATGTTGTGGTGATCTGGGGAACCATTACATATGAAAGTTGGTCTCCCTATTAGTGAGATGAGCAACACGTTCAGTGATATGTATAGGACATCCTTGGCTACATGGTTTGCCTCTCATCGCAGGACTTCCAGTTGGCATTTTTGCAGAAGGATAATGCTTACGTACACACAGCAAGGGTTATCCAGGAATGTTTCTCCCAGATTGAAACAATTCTTTGGCCTGCCTGGTCACGAGATTTATCACTATTCAATCATTATGGAATCAGATGGGACTCCAGCTTCTGCAACCTGTGAGTGTGCAGGATCTACAAGCCCAGCCGGAACATCTTTGGGCAAGTGTGTCATAGGATACCTTACAGAACCTGTATTCCTCCATCCTCAAGCATATCTGTTGTATCCAGGATAAACGCGGCCCAACAGGGTATTCAAAAATTGGTGAATTTCACCATAAAATGTAACAATTTTTTTTATTGTTTAACCGGCCTACTAGGTATAGCAGTGCCAAACAATGAGAATGAACTGAGATTAGACGGATATATCATCAAAAAGAAATCCTTTATTGAACAAATAAATTGGTGAATTTCACCCGAAAATGTAAATGACAATTTTATTTTATTTTTTACCGGCCTACGAGGTATAGCAGTGGTACATCACAACCAAAAATTAGTGAATTTCACCGGAAAAAGTAAATGACAATTTATTTATTTTTTTGTAAACCTGTCTACTTAGTATAGCAGTGGTACTATACACCCCAAAATTGATGAATTTCACCAGAAAATGTAACTGACAAAGTAGTGAAATGATATAAAATAAAATACGTACAAAAAAATAAATAAATATTTGATTTATGAGGTGGAGTTCCAAATGGAGTAGGAGTTTGAGGAGGCGGTGGACGTAGCGGTGTAGGTGGAAGCGGCGGTGGAGGAGGATGAGGTAGCCAACACAGATTTTTGGTTTTAATATATATATTTTTTTAATTAGGGTACACTCTAAAAGAGTGTGAAATTTCCAAAATACAAGAATGAGCAATTGCGCTGCAGTATAACAATGGCTGGTTAGTGTCGGTATACATGTCTATTCTGCACAAAATACGGACAAGTCCTGTGGGATCCATGCCTGGTTAATTTTAATGAACGTGAGCTTGTCCACATTGGCTGTGGACAGGCGGCTGCGCTTGTCTGTGATGACGCCCCCTGCCGTGCTAAACACATGTTCAGATAATACACTGGCTGCAGGGCAGGCCAGCACCTCCAAGGCGTAAAGGACAAGCTCAGGCCATGTGCCCAATTTGGAGACCCAGAAGTTGAAGGGGGCAGACCCATCATTTAGTACGTGTAGGCGTGTGCACACATACTGCTCCACCATGTTGGTGAAATGCTGCCTCCTGCTAAGACGTTCCATATCAGCTTGTGGTGCTGGTTGTTGTGGCGTGCTGACAAAGCTTTTCCACATTTCGGCCATGCTAACCCTGCCTTCTAAGGTGCTGGCGGTGCCCCAGCTGCGTTGGCGACCTCTTCCTCGTCCTCTGCCTTCGCGTTGTGCTTCTACTGTGCCCCCGCTGTCAGGTGGGAATGCCACCAGCAGCACGTTTACCAGCGTGCGCTTGTACTCGCGCATCTTACGATCACGCTCCAGTGAGGGAATATTGCACACCATCAGGCCGGGCTTGAGGCTGACTGGCACAAACCACTCATCGGTCTGTTGTTCAAGGCCTGTCCACAGCTCCTGCATGGTGTGGGTTTTTCCCCCAAACAGATAAGTTTTGAAACTGCCTGCTGTCGTTTACCCCTGGCTGTGCTGAAGTAGGTGGTGAAGGTGTTACGCTGACCGGATGAGGAGCTGGTAGAGGATGAGGAAGCAGAGTTGGAGGAGGAAGCAACAGGAGGCAAACTGAAGCGCCCTGCAATCCTCGGTGGTGGAAGGACATGCGCCAAACTGCTATCCGCCTCAGGCCCAGTCGCCACTGCATTTACCCAGTGTGCTGTTATGGAGATATAATGGTCCTGACCGTGCTTACTGGTCCACGTATCCGTAGTCAGGTGCACCTTGCCACAGACGGCGTTGCGCAGTGCACACCTGATTTTGTCCCCTACTTGGTTGTGCAGGGAAGGGATGGCTCGCCTGAAAAAGTAGTGGCGGCTGGGCATGATGTACTGTGGGACAGCCACTGCCATAAGGACTTTAAAACTATCCGTCTCCACCAGACAGAATGACAGCATTTCAAAGGCCAGTAATTTAGAAATGCTTGCATTCAGAGCTAGGGATCGCAGGTGGGTACTTCCTCTTCCTCTCCAGCGTTTGGGAGATGAAGAGCTGAACGCTTCCATGGGACATTGTGGAGATGCTTGGTGACCCAGGTGTTGGTGTTGCTGGCAGATCCTCTGTTTGCTGGGTGGCAGGTGGCACTGTCACTCCAGAGGTGGATGAAGAGGCCGAGACTGCAGCAGAAGAGGAAGCAGGAGGAGCCAGACATAATAACATCCAAAAGGTCAGTCTGTCTGGATTTGGTGGTAAACAAGCCTCTTTTTCCCCTCCAAAATATGCTCTTCTTTAAACCTTATAGTAACTGTGATAAATTACTAGCTTCTCAATATTAGCTAGAAAGTCCCAAAAGTCTCTTGGTATTCATTAATGCTTTCTATAGTGCCATGAAAATACAGTGCAAATGAACAAGGTCTATATCACAACATATAAAATGCAGTTGCACAGTATTAAGTCAGTGCAAGTTCACCCTTTTTTTTTCCAACTTAAAGTTTATTAAGTTTTATAGGCTTTTACAGTCATATATAATATACTGCCATATGTACGGTCCTAAATAGGCGGACCCATAGTAACAATTCACACAAAAGGAAAAAAAATTAATACAAAAAGAAAAGGGGTAAAATGAAGGGGTAAAGGAGTTGTTATATAAAGAAGGCATTGTTCTTCCATGTTTATAACGGTAGTGTAGGTAGACGAGTGTCCTAAGCCTGGAGGGCAACTGAGTATTCCAAGGATCTAATATCCAGTATTCGGGCGTATAGATCAGATCTAGTAGGAGGAGCCGGACGTCTCCAGTGAATCAGGCATTTAGCAGCTGTCAGTATGTGGAGGAGCAGCCTGGTATCCCGGACAATAAATGTTGTAGGGATCACATTCAAAAGAAGCACCGAGGGGTCCCTAAGAATGTGTGTACCTATAATTTCCCTAACAACCTGAGTCACCTGTAGCCAATAAGGCTCAATCACTGGGCAAGACAAAACTACATGGTACAGGGAAGTCTTCGACTGAGAACATCTCCAGCAGATACCCGGTAATATAGGGTTTAGAGTGTGCAATGTTTGTAGTGTATGGTACCAGTGTGTCAAAATATTTAACAGATTTTCTCTGTAAGTTATACAAGAGGAGCTAGAGTGCACACTCTGCCATATAGATTGCCAGGTCTCTCGCGAAAGCTCCCTCTGTAACCAGTCTTCCAATTTTCACATGTAGAGTGCTTAAAATCTATAGGGAAGTCCGTGAAAATCAATATCTAGTAAATATCGGAAATAAGACCCTTAGATGAAGGGCTGCAAGTACATACACGGTCAAAAGAGGCAGTACCTCCAATGAACCCAAGAGACTCCTACAATAGTGTAGAAAGATGCAGTACTGTAATGCTAAAGTGATTGGTAGTGAACATTTAGTCTGAAGGTCTTCAAAGCATAAGATATGAGCAGAGAGGGGGTCCTTCAAGTCTACAAAGCAGTAGAGCCCTGCAGCCATCCACGGTCCAATTATTCTCACCCCTGAGCACCCCAGAAGTTTAGGAGAAAAGAGAAATGAGGTAAGTGGAGCGTTGAGAGACACCGTACTGAATTCTATTTCTATACCAGATCTCTCTGGTAAACAGCATGGGGCTGAGTAGAGCGGGAGCTGGGAAATATGGAGGAGGGCCCAGAATTAAGGTTTCTAGCTCAGTAGGCGCCAGCCATAATCGCTCGATCTCGGTACAACGGCTGAATGAGTGAAGCGTAGAGCAAGAGGCGATATGTCTCAAATGAGTAGCTACGTAATATAAAGCAATACTTTGAAAGCCTCCTTTAGTGATTGGTGCTATCAAAGTCTGTTTTGAAAACCTATGGCTTTTATAGTTCCATACAAAATTAAGAAACGCAGACTGTATTGAGCGAAGGACCGTGGCTGGCACCCTCACTGGGAGAGTTTCAAATAGGTACAGGAATTTATGTAGAATGGACATTTTGTTCGCCGCAATGCGGCCTAAGAGAGAGAGTTGAAAGGGATTTCCACTTCGAGAATAGGGTATTTCCGTTAACAATGGAGGGCAATTTGCTTTATAGAGGGAAGAGTAATTAGAGGTTAGCTGTATCCCTAGGTATTTAATGGAGTTTGTACGCCAGGTATAGTTAAACCAAGTTTAAAGTAGGTAGAGACGTTGTGGGGGAATATTTATCGGTAGTGCTTCAGTCTTTGAGGTATTAACTTTATATCCGGAAAGTTCACTATAGCGCTCTAAAACCGCATGGAAATTAGGGAGAGAGAGGAAGACATTTGTTAGAGAGAGTAACACATCATCTGCAAAAAGCAAGATGGAAATTTATTTATCTCTAACCGGAATGGCCTGTATGTCTGGACTGTTACGTTTTAAGGCAGCTAAAGGTTCAATGCTAAGCATGTAAAGTAGATGAGAAAGCGGGCACCCCTGTTGCGTCCTGTTATAGATCGTAAGGGGGGTGAATGGGCATGTGGCAACCTGACTGTCTTTATAGAAGAGGAGTAGAGGGCCCGCAAAGCAGCTACAACGGGACCTTTAAAGCCAAAATGGTGTAGAGTCCGGAACATAAATTCCCAATTTAAGCGATCAAATGCTTTTTCTGCATCTAAGCTGAGTAACAGGGCCTCCACCCCCCCCCCCCCTACCAACCACATCAACCAGATAAATTACTTTTCTAGTGTTGTCTCCCGCCTGAATTAAGTGATGGAGCCAGAAGGTAAGGCGTTTCGCTAGCAATTTTGTCAATATCTTCAGATCCGAGTTCAGTATACTAATAGGGCAGTAGCTCAAGGAATCCGTTGGATCCTTGCTGGTTTAGGGATGACAGTTATATATGAGCGTAGTATAGAGTCAGGGATTTGTTCACCTAGCAATAATCCGTTGAATAGCCGAACCATATGGGGAAGTAGTAAGTCTCTGAATGTTTTAAAGTATTTATATGAAAGCCCTCCTCCCCTGATTTACCACCAGGCACCTCTGAGAAAATATCCCTAACCTCCTCCACTGTAATAACCTGGTTCAGGTGGGCTAAAGCTTCAGGGGACAGCAAAGGCAGGTGGAATTTTTTAAAGAACCCGTCTAATATCGCATTCCGCTGTGTCTCGTCCGTGTGGAGGGAAGAAGGTTGGGAGTATAAAGCCGAATAGTAGCTATGGAATGAATTTGCTATTGCGTCAGGGTGGTATTGGAGGATGCCTTGGCAATCTTTAATAGCATGAAGGGTGGAAGTCGCTCAGCACTCTTTTAGTTGCCGGGCTAAAAGGGTATGGGATTTGTTACCGAACATAAAAAAGCATTGTCTGGTGTGCTGGATCAGCTTCTCGGTTGCGGAAAGCGTTATCAATTCAATAATATTTTTTAAAACCGTTTTGAAGGTCGGGAGCATGTGCATTCTCTGTATTGGGCCTCTTTATCTTATTTTAATTGAGAGGAGAGAGAAATGCAAGCGCCATGGAATGCTGCCTTATGGGCCTCCTATAGGATCCACAAAGAAAGAGCGGTAGGTGCATTTTCATCAAAGTAATGAGTCAGGGTTGAACGTAACTTTGCACTCATTGCTGGATTAGTTAGAAGGGTGTCATTTAAACACCAATGAGTGTGTCTCAGGGGAGCTGAAGCGAAAGTAAGTTCTAGGAATATGGGAGCGTGATCCGACCATGTGATAAGGCCAATATGTGCAGTACCTTAAGTCTCTAGGGCCAAAATGTTCCCTAGGAAATAGTCTAACCTAGTGTGGGTGAGTTGAGGGGGAGAATAAAAAGTATATTGACGAGAGGAGGGATTGTCTACCCTCCTAAGGTCACAGAGGGAGTGTGTACGAATAAGTCTACGGAAGCTTCTAGCTAGGCGTTTGACTTGACTAGAAGGCAGAGGTTTTAGAAAGCCTATCAAAACTTTAAAAAAATGGAGCATTGAAATCCCCTCCTATCAGTTGGATCACCCCTCGGACAGAAGAGAGGTTAGTAAGCAGAGAGGACAGGAAGGTAAGCTGGCTGGAGTTAGGAGCATAGACCGTGCATAGCTACAGTTGGACGCCATACAGAGTACCTTGCAGAATGAGGTATCGCCCCATAGGGTCGGCATCTACTCTGTTCACTTGAAGTGGGCAGGATCTAGATACGATTGTAACTGGGTTAATACACAAACTCAACTCAAATTTCTTAACTCATCACATTATCTTGAAACAAAATCCATTGAAAAGCAATTGAAGGTGTTTGCTTATCGCATTTAGTTTAGATAACACGTCTCATAAAGCATGTATATTAGCTCTACTACATTTGTATCAAAATCGCAACGCCCGCAGACTTAGAGCTGGCAGAGGCTTTGTAGGCTCTGGGAAACCAATGCCTTGCAAACTGGAAGGCGCCAGAAGAGGTCAGGTGAGTCTCCTGCTTTAGATCTGCGCATTTCTCCCAGAGTGGTACGTCTCTTAATATTGGAGTTAAGGGTTTTAACATTTAAAGACATAATCTTAGCCATATCGACAGAGTGAAAAGGAAAGCAGATCATTAGAGCAAGAGTAGCCAGGCCGTCCCCCCCAGCAATCCACAGTGACACCCACAAAGAGTGGCAGAGAGAGTTAGACAGGCAATGTGGAAGGAAGAAAAGACAATAGCAATAGCAACAACATATCTAACAATGTGTAAATATAACATTAAAGCCATTTTAGAATTAATGCCCTTACGTCTATGGAGACGGGTCGCAAAAATGAGATGAAAAGGAATAAACCAACAGCCGATCAGTGTCAGCTGAACAGAAGGAAATGGACTCCCACTGGGTAGAATAGCGGAAGCCATACAACCAGGACAGGAAACCAAAGCCTCCCCTCCAGGACTCCATAGAAAATAAGAAACAAGGAAAATACACCCCAAAAAATCTAACATTTCTGCTTGGGAGAGAAGGAGAAGAGAAAGGAGAGCCAAAAAGAACATCCCCAAGCTAAGGCAGCATCCCCATCAGCATCTCTTCTAAGTATACTAAACCCAGTCAATGTTCAGCAGTAGGAGGTCGCAGACGTCTCTTGCGGGATCCTGCCACGGTGCAGGTCGGCGGGATCAGAGGGAGATTGATAGGTGCTTCCCAGTCCAGTAGCGGAGGTGGAACAATAGTCAGATGGGCGCAGAAGTCCGTGAGGTCTTCAGGATTTTTCATGACTGCGACTGTCCCATTCTTGCGTGCAGAGAGGCTGAAGGGAAAACCCCAGCGGTAGGGGATTGCGTGTTTACAGAGAAAATCCAGCAGGGGTTTCAAAGCTCTCCTATTCTGGAGAGTTATCCAGGATAGATCTTGAAACAAGGTCACTTTTAGTGATGAGCCGCATAGGCAATATTCGATTTCGCTATATTGAGCGAATTTTTGGCTGAATATTCGCCATAAATTAGCAAATTCGAGAATTTGTGATCTCTATTTATTATTTACTTGATTGCAAAAATCGGCAATGTAATATATTTGCAATAAAAATTTGCGATTAGAATATTCGCGATCAACACTAGGGGGTAGGCAACTTTCCTATTGGTTGCTAGGGATGTTGCTAAGTGCCGATATTTGCTATAAATTTGCGTAAAATTCGCTATAAATTCGCAATTAGCATATTCGTGAATACGAATATATAGCACTATATTCTAAATATTTGCAAATTCTCGAAGTGGCGATATTTGCTATTAAAATTCACGATTTGAATATTCACGCTCAACACTAGTCACTTTAGCTCCCAGGATATTCTAAGTGCTGCACAGAGCAAGCCTTAGCCATAATCTCTTCTTTGAGACTGAAGTCGTTTACATAGCATATGATGTCTCTAGGCGCCCCTTCCAAGGACTTTTGCTGCAGGGCTCTGTGGGCCCGTTCCATCAAAATAGGGTGGGTCAGAGGTCGATGCAGAATAGCATTAAATATTGAGAGAAGGATTGAGCAGATATCTTCGTCTCCTTGAGTTTCAGGGACTCCGTGCACTCTTATATTATGGCGGCGAGCCCTATTGTCCAGGTCTTCAACATGGCTTTGTAGGTCACACAGTTGGTGGGCATGAGAAGATGATTGTACTTGAAGAGTGTGAATCACTGAGCGAGAATTGTTATGGTCTTCTTCCAGTTGATTAAGGCAAAGGCCCACAGTTTGTACATCTTGTCTGACTGCAGCTAGTTCTTCCTTAAAAGGCATCTTTTACTACTGAGATGAGGGCCCTGAAGTCCTGCTTTGTAGGCAATTGTTGGAACTGGGACCACCAGTTGGGTGGGGGTACATTAAGAGAGCTGGGACCATTGAAATCCGAAGAGGATGTTGACCAGTGCTCTCATGGGGAGCGGGAGCGCAGAATCAGTAGTACATCATTATCCGCTGAATCAGTGAGTGGTGGTTTAGATGTGGGGTGACCCTCCAGAGACGTCATTCTGCACTGACCTCTGAGGCAAAGGAGGCAGTTTTCTGGTAGTGGAGACAGCAGGGGAGGGAACCTGGATAACTTTAGCACCTAGGGGAGAAAGTATAGATGCCACTTCAGAGTGCTGGCGCAGTCTAGATTGTGAGGTATCATGACAGACCTCAGATGGAGTGCACAGGTGGGTGTGTGTGATACAATTTTGGCTTGGGGGTCCATATGTTTGTAGACCTCTTGGCGCAGGTTGGATGGGCATGTGGACAGGCTCATGAGTAAGATGCTGTGGTGGCTGAGCCTCTTCTAGGCCAACAGGCCTCCTTTTACCTGCAGCCGGCGAGTCCTCCTCAGCTCCTGGCGCCGGTAGCATGGGCTGTGCTTCCTGCTGGGAAGGTTGTCTGAGGAACGGCAGGTATCAGAGAAGCAGGTAAGTGAGGGTTTTCCAGTCCCCTGGGACCCGAAGATCGTTCTGGGCTAAGGTCCGGCAGACGGGGAGCCTGCATGGGGGAGGAGCAACTGCGCTGCTTGCCTCGAGTGTAGAACGGAGCGGCGCCATCTTGGGTGCCTCATGGTCCGCACCGCAATGCAGGTAAGCGTCTAAAGTCTGTGAGTACTGGGCTCCTGGGGCCTCAGTACCGGTTCTGGGAAGCTTCCCAACTCTCCTCTTCCCCATATTCCTATATAGCGGTATGGAGCCTGAAGGGTGCAGAGCTCAAGGTCTATGCGTCCGACCGCATCAGCTTCCGGCCCCCCTTCCCTCCCACACACTGCAAGTTAGCCCTTTAAAGTAAGAAGTTGATGAGTTTGCATAGGGCAAATGTCCAGACTTCAAAGTACCCCTGCTCCAGGAAACTACACAGCTGTGTGCATGAGTCTTTAGCTTGTCATTAGAAATCTATAGGCTGAAAGTTAGCAGGTTGTACACAGCTTTCATTGCCAGGAAATCCTCGCTGCCCAAATCCCCATAGCAGGAAATCACTTAATTAGTACCTCCAATCCATCATTCAGTTCTCCCCAGAGGAATAGTAATAGGTCCAAGACAGGTGCCTTTTCCCTAGCACAAAAAAACGTTTATGTATATGATCTGGAATCAGTTATGCACCTTTCTATGCATGAAATTTATCCTCCTCTATTTTTTTTTTAACCATGACTGTATTCTGCCATAAAAGGAGGATCACACTACTAGTATATTACCCGTGACACTTTGTATAACAGGTATCTATATACTGTATCCATCTACTTTGTTTGAGGAAATGTTTAAAGCTCAATATCAGTGTAAGTGATTAATATACAATTCTACATTAACATATAATCACAGAATACCATAAAATAGCATATTACAGTAGTATACAAATAACAATTGAATTTATATTAACATATTGGGGGACATTTATCAAATTTAATATATCGGTTTGTGGCTTAAAAAAGTCACATCATGGCGATTGCAACATTTGTTCAAATTTTCTATGTTCAAGAGTTAAAAGTGAGATTAGAACTAGATTATGGCACATTTACTCTGTGAGACTTTTGCAAAAATTGCTAAAAATTTGGAACTCCGCACTAGATTATACTGGCTTGGAGTGCAGTTTCCTGCTACCAAGCAATGAATCCCAAAGTCACAAAATAAATAAAAAAAATACCTCCACTCGGGAGGGGGACCATATAAAACTTTACTTTTACTGAGAGACTGTTTAAAAAATACAAAAAACAAAGGGCCCACACAAAACAAAAAGTGTATGTACAGAAATACTGGTGTAAATCAACAGGAAATCATAGATTCATATAGGAAACAAGGCTATAATTATCATACAAAATAGGGAGAAACACAGCAGGTATAATGGAAAGTGCCTAAGCAGAATTAATAAGAGGCCAACAGAATTAATAAGAGGCCAACAGAATATAAAGTGGATGGCAACAGAGTTACAAATTACTATCAGTAATCACTATTCTCTTAGGGTAGGTTCACACTGAGTTTTTTTGGAGTTTTTGAGGCAGATTTTTCTGTAGGTTTTCCAACCAAAGCAAGCAGTTGATCCTGCAGGAAGGAGAACTGTAAGTCATTCCTTTATACAGTCCTGATAAAAAGTTTAAGACCATTTATAAAATGGCAAAAAATCATATTTTACATTGTTGGATCTTAACAAGGTTTCAAGTAGAGCTTCAGCATGCAACAAGAAGAAATGGGAGTGAGACAAAACATTTTTTGAGCATTCAATTAATTGAAAATAACGATTAAACTGAAACAGGCTGTTTTTCAGCTGATCCAAATTTTAGGACAACATGCCTTCAAAAGGCCAAATCTGTGCAAAGATGTGGATTCATTGTCATTTTCTGTCAGGTAGTCACACGTGATGGCAAAGGCAAAAAAACTCTCCTTTTTTTAACGTGGTCGGGTTGTTGAACTGCATAAGCAGGGTCTCTCACAACACCAGCGCTGCTGAGGTGGGACGCAGTAAGACAGTCATTTGGAATTTCTTAAATGATCCTGAGGGTTATGGAACAAAAAAGTCAAGTGGAAGACCCAAACAAATTTCATCAGCACTGAGCCGGAGGATCCAATTGGCTGTCCGTCAAGACACTGGATGATCCTCGACCCAAATTAAGGCCCTTACTGGTGCTGACTGCAGCCCCATAACCATCAGACGGCATCTGAGACTGAAGGGCTTCAAAAACAAAAAACGTCTTCAAAGACCTCGTCTCCTTGAACGCCACAGAACTGCTCGTTTGGACTTTGCAAGAGAGCACCAAACATGGGACATTCAAAGGTGGAAAAAAGTTTTATTCTCTGATGAGAAAAAATGTAACCTAGATGGTCCTGATGGTTTCCAACATTACTGGCATGACACGCAGATCCCACCTGAGATGTTTTCTACGCGCCACAGTGGAGGGGGCGCCATAATGGTCTGGGGTGCTTTTTCCTTCAGTGGAATAATGGAGCTTCAGGAAGTGCAGGGGCGTCAAACAGCCACTGGCTATGTCCAGATGTTGCAGAGAGCATTCCTCATGACTGAGGGCCCTCGTCTGTGTGGTAACGACTGGGTTTTTCAACAGGACAACGCTACAGTACATAATGCCCGCAGGACAAGGGACTTCTTCCAGGAGAATAACATCACTCTTTTGGCCCATCCTGCGTGTTCCCCTGATCTAAATCCAATTGAGAACCTTTGGGGGTGGATGACAAGGGAAGTTTACAAAAATGGACAACAGTTCTAGATAGTAGATGGCCTTCGTGCGGCCATCTTCACCACTTGGAGAAATATTCCCACTCACCTCATGGAAATGCTTGCATCAAGCATGCCAAAACTAATTTTTGAAGTGATAAACAATAACGGCAAAGCTACTCATTACTGAGTTCATGTTTGGAAGTTGGATTTCTGTTTTGGGGGGGTTTAGTTTTTTTTTGGAGGTGTGGTCCTAAACTTTTGATCAGCTGAAAAACAGCCTGTTTCAGTTTATTCGTTGTTTTCATTAAATTGAATGCTCAAAAAATGTTTTGTCTCACTCCCATTTCTTCTTGTTGCATGTTGAAGCTCTACTTGGAACCTTGTTAAGATCCAGCCATGCTAAATATGATTTTTTGCCAGTTTTCAAGTGGTCTTAAACTTTTGATCAGGACTGTATTTCTGATTCCTTTCAAATCCAGATCTGGCTTTGGCTAAAAAAACCTGCATGAAAATCTGCCTTAAACCCTCTTAAAACTCTGTGTTAACCTACCCTTACAAGCACAGACATAATCTAGCTCCTACTTACAGTTGTGTTCAAAATAATAGCAGTGTGTTTAAAAAAGTGAATAAAGCTCAAAATCCTTCTAATAGCTTTTATTTCCATACACACAAATGTATTGGGGACACTACACATTATATTCCAAATCAAAACATGAAGTAAAATATATCAAATTTGTGTTGTTCCTCTAAAAAAAAATAAGAAAAGTGAATATTAGACTGTTCAAAAAAATAGCAGTTTCTATTCTTCTTTACAAACTCAAACATTCACCATATAAACTGAAGAATGTTTGAAGATTTTGCTTTCCTTTGAATCACTTAAGTAATATTTAGCTGTATAACCACTGTTTCTGAGAACTGCTGTACATCTGTGCTGCATGGAATCAACCAAATTCTGGCAGCCCAGCCCAGGATGATTGGACTACATTCCACAGTTCTTCTCTATTTCTTGGTTTTGCCTCAGAAACTTTATTTTTGATGTCACCCCACAAGTTTTCTATTGGATTAAGATCCGGGGATTGGGCTGACAACTCCATAACGTTAATCTTGTTGGTCTGGATCCAAGATGTTGCACATTTACTGGTGTGTTTGGGGTCGTTGTCTTGTTGGAACACCCATTTCAAGGGCATTTCCTCTTCAGCATAAGGCAGCATGACCTCTTCAACTATTCTGATGTATTCAAACTGATCCATGATCCCTGTTATGCGATAAATAGGCCCAACACCTTAGTATGAGAAACATCCCCATATCATGATGCTTGCGCCACCATGCTTCACTGTCTTCACAGTGTACTGTGGCTTGAATTCAGTGTTTGGGGGTCATCTGACAAACTGTCTCCGGCCACTAGACCCAAAAAGAACAATCATACTTTTATCAGTCCACAAAATGTCTCTTTAGGCCAGTCAATGTGCTCTTTGGCAAATTGTAACCTCAGCACATGTCTTTTTTTCAACAGTGGGACTTTGCGGGGGCTTCTTGCAGATAGCTTGGCTTTACATAGGCATCTTCTAATTGTAACAGTACTCACAGGTAACTTTAAACCTTCTTTGATCTTCCTGGAGATGATTGCTGACTGATTTCTTGCCATTTTGGCTATTCTTCTATCCATTTGAATGGTAGTTTTTCGCTTTCTTCCATGCCTTCCAGGTTTTGGTTGCCATTTTAAAGCATTTGCGATCATTTTAGCTGAGCAGACTATCATTTTCTGCACTTCTTTATATGTTTTCCCCTCTCCAATCAACCTTTTAATCAAGGTACGCTGTTCTTCTGAACAATGTCTGGAACGACCCATTTTCCTCAGAATTTCAGAGAGAAATGCACAGTAAACAGCATGTACAACATTTGCTGCCTTCCTTCCTTAAATAAGGGTAATAATTGCCACCTATTTTTCAAAGACCTCACTCATTGGACTCCACACTGCTATTATTTTGAACATGCCCCTTTCAATAAGTGATTGAATTACAGAGAATCATCAGCATGCATGTCAAAACAGTGATTGATCAGGTTAGTGATGTCTGACTGCTATTATTTTGAACACAACTGTACCTTATGATTCAATAATCATCCACTTTAGTTCTTTTCATACGTTCACAAGTGACAATCGGATGAGTATTGCTTCACACCTCTCTGCTGTTCTGCTGGGTAACTTGCCATTATACCTGCCATGCCCTGCTCAGGCTATGTGTGGAGGTCTGCCAGATTAGCAGCACGTGTGTAGCCTTTTGTTTTTGTTTTGGAGTGAGCTGTATCCGCCTCCCTTCAGGTGCACTGGGTGGGGTCGTTGGAATCAGTTTAAATTACGCCCACTCCCAGTGTCCTGTGCGGGTTATAGCTTCTGTCTGGCTCTGTGAAAGGAAGGAAGGATTTGCTGTTCCTGCTCAGAAAAGATAAGTTGGTTTTTGTTTTCTTGTGGTTGGCTGTCTAGTCTGTTAGAGAGACGCCTGCCCCCTCCAGGTTGCCTCTATCCCCCTTTCACCTTCTTAGGGATTTTAGGGAATTTTCAGCCCAGGCATGAGGACACGTTATTCCCATCTTCAGGGTCTGAACGTGGGCATAGAAGTATAGGGACAGCTGGTAGGGATTTGTCAGGAGGTGACCTTGATCTCCAGCTTCTCGCCTAGACACTTGTTTTATTTTTTTTCTGTGTATCTGGTATCCTGTCCGCCGTGACATTATAACCCGCCAATACTTTGACTGCCATTGCTCAGCGGTTTTGAGATGGAGTCAATTGATGCGCTAGTTGATCGCATGCAGGGATTATCCCTAGAGGTTGCGGATCTGCGAAATTCGGTCACACGGTGTCAGAATGCTCTGGCATCAGGTGGAATAGGAGGAAGTCAAATTTATGGGGAGCCTAAAGTCGCTCTTCCTGATAGATTTGCAGGGGGTGTGGATGACTTTATCCGCTTTAAAGAGTCATGCAAGTTGTATTTTCGGCTGCGTCCATCTTCGTCTGGTGATGAGAGTCAAAGGGTAGGGATAATCATTTCTCTGCTTAAAGGGGACGCGCAATCCTGGGCCTTTTCTCTGCCGTCCGGTTCTCTGGCCCTCCGGTCGGTGGAAGAATTTTTTAAAGCCTTGGGATTAATTTATGATGACCCAGATCGGGTCTCAATAGCGGAATCTAAATTGCGTAATTTATTACAAGGTGAACATACTGCAGAGGCTTACTGCGTTGAGTTTAGGAGATGGGCTACCGAGTCAGAGTGGAATGACCCCGCGTTACATAGTCAGTTTTGTCAGGGGTTATCTGGAAGATTGAAAGATGCCCTTGCTTTTCATGAGTACCTGGATACATTGGAGAATGCTATGTCTTTGGCAGTACGGTTAGATAGACGTATTAGAGAGAGGTGTAAGGTTCCCTCCGCGCAAGGGATCCCTTCGGTGAGTGGTTTCGTCTCACCTGCTCCCCAGGGTGATATGACATGTAACTCTGGGGTAGGGGAGGAACCCATGCAGCTGGGTCAGGTATCTTTCCGTTCTGGTAGTAGGAACTTTAGGAGGTTGCATAAACTATGTTATTACTGTGGAAAAAGTGGTCATTTTATTTTTGCTTGTCCTTTTGTTAAACCGCATGTTGATGAGAAAGAATCACAAAGAGGTTTACTTAAAGAAAAAGAAAAAACATCCCTGACTCTTGGTAGTGTGAATGCAGTGGTGGAGCAAGCAGGTATGCAAGCTCCCTGTAATACTCGTTTTCTCCTTCCAGCTATGGTGGCACTAGAATAAAGAATTTTTTTGGTTAAAGTATTCATTGACTGTGGTGCTGGAGTAAACCTTATTGATTTTCTTTTTCTTCAAAATCTGGGTCTAAGTACTTGCACTTTAGAAAGAGAGATTCCAGTTTTCGCAATTGATTCTTCCCCTCTTTCTCAAAGGAGTCTCACTCATATTGCTCATGGTATTCTGTTAAGGGTGGGTGATTCACATGTTGAGATTATGTCTTGTTTTGTCATGAAGGACTTGCCCGCTCCTATAGTCTTAAGGTTACTGTGGTTGACAAAACATAACCCAATTATAGATTGGCAAGCAAGACAGATCATTGGTTGGAGTGAATTTTGTTCGGATAATTGTCTTGGCACATCTATCTCTGGTGTGTCTACTACGGCTCTACCTCAGTATCTCTCAGATTTTGCGGATGTCTTTTCGGAGGGTGGGGCTCAGGAATTGCCCCCTCATCGTGACTATGATTGTCCAGTTAATCTCATCCCAGGGGCTAAGTTGCCAAAGTCTCGGCTTTACAATCTTTCTTAACCTGAAAGAGAGGTCACGCGGAAGTATATTGCCGAGAGTTTGGCAAAAGGTCATATTAGGCCATCATAAGTCTCCAGTGGCAGTGGGTTTATTCTTTGTAAAGAAAAAGGATGGATCGCTGAGACCTTGTTTCTATTTCCGGGAATTGAACCGTATTACGGTCCGGGATCCGTATCCCCTTCCTTTGATCTCCGATCTTTTTGATCAGATTGTTGGAGCCAAGGTGTTCTCCAAGTTGGATTTATGAGGGGCCTACAATCTGATCAGAATCAAGGAAGGGGATGAGTGGAAAACGGCCTTCAACACGCACGAGGGTCATTTCGAGAATCTGGTTATGCCTTTTGGGTTAACTAACGCGCCAGCGGTATTTCAGCGATTCGTCAATGACATTTTCCATCATTTTGTGGGGAAGTTCGTGGTAGTTTACTTGGATGACATTTTAATTTACTCTCCTGATCTGAAGACCCATCAGGATCACGTGAGACAGGTTTTGACGATCCTTCGGGAGAATAAATTATATGCCAAATTGGATAAATGTGTGTTTTCTGTGCAGGAGCTTCCGTTTCTGGGATATCTGCTTTCTGACTCTGGTTTTCGTATGGACCCCGAAAAGTTCCGGGCGGTTCTGGAATGGGACCGACCGGAGAATCAGAGAGCTTTGATGCGGTTTTTGGGGTACCACCTCCTGACCGCCTAACGCACGGATGCGTCCGGAAGGTGGTTGATTCATTCCTCCTGGACGCATCCGTGCGTCATCTCGCGAGACGCGAGATTTCCTGTGAACGCGCGCACACAGGCGCGCGCGTTCACAGGATCGGAAGGTAAGCGAGTGGATCTCCAGCCTGCCAGCGGCGATCGTTCGCTGGCAGGCTGGAGATGCGATTTTTTTAACCCCTAACAGGTATATTAGATGCTGTTTTGATAACAGCATCTAATATACCTGCTACCTGGTCCTCTGGTGGTCTCTTTTGTTTGGATCGACCACCAGAGGACACAGGTAGCTCAGCAATATGTAGCACCAAGCACCACACTACACTACACCCCCCCCCCCGGTCACTTATTAACCCCTTATTCACCCCTGATCACCCCTGATCACCCCATATAGACTCCCTGATCACCCCCCTGTCATTGATCACCCCCCTGTCATTGATCACCCCCCTGTAAGGCTGCATTCAGATGTCCGTATGATTTTTACGGATCCACTGATACATGGATCGGATCCACAAAACGCATACGGACATCTGAATGCAGCCTTACAGGGGGGTGATCAATGACGGGGGTGATCACCCCATATAGACTCCCTGATCACCCCCCTGTCATTGATCACCCCCCTGCAAAGGCTGCATTCAGATGTCCGTATGATTTTTACGGATCCACTGATACATGGATCGGATCCGCAAAACGCATACGGACATCTGAATGCAGTCTTACAGGGGGGTGATCAATGACGGGGGTGATCAATGACAGGGGGGTGATCAATGACAGGGCGGTGATAACCCCATATACACTCCCTGATCACCCCATATAGACTCCCTGATCACCCCCCTGTCATTGATCACCCCCCTGTAAGGCTGCATTCAGATGTCCGTATGATTTTTACGGATCCACTGATACATGGATGAGATCCGCAAAACGCATACGGACATCTGAATGCAGCCTTACAGGGAGGTGATCAATGACGGGGGTGATCACCCCATATAGACTCCCTGATCACCCCCCTGTCATTGATCACCCCCCTGTAAGGCTGCATTCAGATGTCCGTATGATTTTTACGGATCCACTGATACATGGATCGGATCCGCAAAACGCATACGGACATCTGAATGCAGCCTTACAGGGGGGTGATCAATGACGGGGGTGATCACCCCATATAGACTCCCTGATCACCCCCCTGTCATTGATCACCCCCCTGTAAGGCTGCATTCAGATGTCCGTATGATTTTTACGGATCCACTGATACATGGATCGGATCCGCAAAACACATACGGACGTCTGAATGGAGCCTTACAGGGGGGTGATCAATGACAGGGGGTGATCACCCCATATAAACTCCCTGATCACCCCCCTGTCATTGATCACCCCCCTGTCATTGATCACCCCCCTGTAAGGCTGCATTCAGATGTCCGTATGATTTTTACGGATCCACTGATACATGGATCGGATCCGCAAAACACATACGGACATCTGAATGGAGCCTTACGGGGGGGGTGATCAATGACAGGGGGGTGATCAATGACAGGGGGGTGATTAATGACAGGGGGTGATCACCCCATATAAACTCCCTGATCACCCCCCTGTCATTGATCACCCCCCTGTCATTGATCACCCCCCTGTAAGGCTGCATTCAGATGTCCGTATGATTTTTACGGATCCACTGATACATGGATCGGATCCGCAAAACACATACGGACATCTGAATGGAGCCTTACGGGGGGGGTGATCAATGACAGGGGGGTGATCAATGACAGGGGGGTAATCACCCCCCTGTCATTGATCACCCCCCTGTCATTGATCACCCTCCTGTCATTGATCACCCCCCTGTAAGTCTCCATTCAGACATTTTTTTGGCCCAAGTTAGCGGAAATATATATATTTTTTTCTTCCAAAGTCTCATTTTCCACTAACTTGTGTCAAAAAATAAAATCTCACATGAACTCACTATACCCCTCACGGAATCCAAATGCGTAAAAATTTTTAGACATTTATATTCCAGACTTCTTCTCACGCTTTAGGGCCCCTAGAATGCCAGGGCAGTATAAATACCCCACATGTGACCCCATTTCGGAAAGAAGACACCCCAAGGTATTCCGTGAGGGGCATATTGAGTCCATGAAAGAATGAAATTTTTGTCCCAAGTTAGCGAAAAGGGAGACTTTGTGAGAGAAAAAAAATATATAAATTTCCGCTAACTTGTGGCAAAATTTTTTTTTTTCTATGAACTCGCCATGCCCCTCATTGAATACCTTGGGGTGTCTTCTTTCCAAAATGGGGTCACATGTGGGGTATTTATACTGCCCTGGCATTCTAGGGGCCCTAAAGCGTGAGAAGAAGTCGGGTATCCAAATGTCTAAAAATGCCCTCATAAAAGGAATGTGGGCCCCTTTGCGCATCTAGGCTGCAAAAAAGTGTCACACATCTGGTATCGCCGTACTCAGGAGAAGTTGGGCAATGTGTTTTGGGGTGTCATTTTACATATACCCATGCTGGGTGAGATAAATATCTTGGTCAAATGCCAACTTTGTATAAAAAATGGGAAAAGTTGTCTTTTGCCGAGATATTTCTCTCACCCAGCATGAGTATATGTAAAAAGACACCCCAAAACACATTGCCCAACTTCTCTTGAATACGGTGATACCACATGTGTGACACTTTTTTGCAGCCTAGGTGGGCAAAGGGGCCCACATTTCGGATTTCACAGGTCATTTACCTACTTACCACACATTAGGGCCCCTAGAATGCCAGGGCAGTATAACTACCCCACAAGTGACCCCATTTTGGAAAGAAGACACCCCAAGGTATTCCGCGAGGGGCATGGCGAGTTCCTAGAATATTTTATTTTTTGTCACAAGTTAGCGGAAAATGATGATTTTATTTAATTTATTTTTTTTCCTTACAAAGTCTCATATTCCACTAACTTGTGACAAAAAATAAAAACTTCCATGAACTCACTATGCTCATCACGAAATACCTTGGGGTGTCTTCTTTCCAAAATGGGGTCACTTGTGGGGTAGTTATACTGCCCTGGCATTTTAGGGGCCGAATGCGTGAGAAGTGGTTTGAAATCAAAATCTGTAAAAAATGGCCGGTGAAATCCGAAAGGTGCTCTTTGGAATGTGGGCCCCTTTGCCCACCTAGGCTGCAAAAAAGTGTCACACATCTGGTATCCCCGTACTCAGGAGAAGTTGGGCAATGTGTTTTGGGGTGTCATTTTACATATACCCATGCTGGGTGAGAGAAATATCTTGGCAAAAGACAACTTTTCCCATTTTTTTATACAAAGTTGGCATTTGACCGAGATATTTATCTCACCCAGCATGGGTATATGTAAAATGACACCCCAAAACACATTGCCCAACTTCTCCTGAGTACGGGGATACCAGATGTGTGACACTTTTTAGCAGCCTAGGTGGGCAAAGGGGCCCACATTCCAAAGAGCACCTTTCGGATTTCACCGGCCATTTTTTACAGATTTTGATTTCAAACTACTTACCACACATTAGGGCCCCTAGAATCCCAGGGCAGTATAACTACCCCACAAGTGACCCCATTTTGGAAAGAAGACACCCCAAGGTATTCGCTGATGGGCATAGTGAGTTCATGGAAGTTTTTATTTTTTGTCACAAGTTAGTGGAATATGAGACTTTGTAAGAAAAAAAAAATCATCATTTTCCGCTAACTTGTGACAAAAAATAAAAAATTCTAGGAACTCGCCATGCCCCTCACGGAATACCTTGGGGTGTCTTCTTTCCAAAATGGGGTCACTTGTGGGGTAGTTATACTGCCCTGGCATTCTAGGGGCCCAAATGTGTGGGAAGTATTTTGAAATCAAAATCTGTAAAAAATGGCCGGTGAAATCCGAAAGGTGCTCTTTGGAATGTGGGCCCCTTTGCCCACCTAGGCTGCAAAAAAGTGTCACACATGTGGTATCTCCGTACTCAGGAGTAGTTGGGCAATGTGTTTTGGGGTGTCATTTTACATATACCCATGCTGGGTGAGATAAATATCTTGGTCAAATGAAAACTTTGTATAAAAAAATTGGAAAAGTTGTCTTTTGCCAAGATATTTTTTTTATTTAAAATAAAAAGTTCTATGAACTCACTATGCCCATCAGCGAATACCTTAGGGTGTCTACTTTCCGAAATGGGGTGTTTGTACTGTCTGGGCATTGTAGAACCTCAGGAAACATGACAGGTGCTCAGAAAGTCAGAGCTGCTTCAAAAAGCGGAAATTCACATTTTTGTACCATAGTTTGTAAACGCTATAACTTTTACCCAAACCATTTTTTTTTTTATCCAAACATTTTTTTTTATCAAAGACATGTAGAACAATAAATTTAGAGCAAAATTTATATATGGATGTCGTTTTTTTTGCAGAATTTTGCAAAAAAATCGTTAAATTTCGATTAATAACAAAAAAAGTAAAAATGTCAGCAGCAATGAAATAACACCAAATGAAAGCTCTATTAGTGAGAAGAAAAGGAGGTAAAATTCATTTGGGTGGTAAGTTGCATGACCGAGCAATAAACGGTTAAAGTAGTGTAGGTCAGAAGTGTAAAAAGTGGCCTGGTCATTAAGGGTGTTTAAGCTAAGGGGGCTGAGGTGGTTAATAATTATTATAGAAAATGTATCTTGAACTATTCTACCATTGTAAAACCTCTGACCGATATGACTAAGAAGGGCACCAATGTCTCTGTCTGGTCGGATGAGGCATTGCAGGCCTTTTCGGCTATTAAGGAATGTTTTGCGTCTGCTCCCATTCTGGTGCAGTCCGATGTGTCTCAGCCATTCGTGGTGGAGGTTGATGCATCAGAAGTGGGGGTTGGAGCAGTGCTGTCGCAGAGTTCATCTCCTGGCAAATGGGTTCTGTGTGCTTTTTTTTCCAAGAAGCTCTCGGTCGCCGAGAGGAATTATGATGTAGAAGATAGGGAATTGCTGGCCATCAAATTGGCCTTTGAGGAATGGCGTCACTGGTTGGAGGGGGCGTCTCACCCCGTTACAGTATAAACGGATCATAAGAATTTGGCTTACCTGCAATCTGCCAAGCGTCTGAATCCTAGACATGCCAGATGGTCACTGTTCTTTACCAGGTTCAATTTTGTGGTTACTTTTCGCCCGGGGGCTAAAAACGTCAAGGCAGATGCGTTGTCTCGCAGTTTTCATGGGGGATGTGATTCAGAAGATCCTGCTCTGATTTTGGCTGATGGGGTGGGGTGGGGTGTTGGGAGCCCAAGAGGGGGCTCCTGGTTCTTGGCCCCCAGGGAGGTTGTTTGTTCCTGATGGACTGCGATACAAGGTATTCAAGGAACATCACGATACTGTCCTTGCTGGACATCCTCATGGTAAGTCCACCTTTGATCTTGTGTCCCGGACGTTCTGGTGGCCCGGGTTACGTAAGAGTGTTGAGGATTACGTAGCAGCTTGTGAAACCTGTGCACGGTCAAAGGTTGCTCATACTCGACCTGCTGGTTCACTTCTTCCTTTGTCTATTCCGTCTCGTCCTTGGACGCACTTGTCTATGGACTTTATTACGGATCTGCCGAGTTCCTCTGGGAAAACAGTAATTTTGGTAAATGTTGACCGTTTTAGTAAAATGGCTCACTTTGTATCGTTAGCCAGTCTGCCCAATGCCAAGACTCTTGCTCAGATTTTTGTTGATAATATCGTGAAATTGCATGGCATTCCTTTGGATGTGATTTCTGATAGGGGCACGCAGTTTGTCTCCAGGTTTTGGAGGGCGTTCTGCTCTCGGTTTGGCATTCAACTTTCGTTCTCTTCGGCTTTTCATCCGCAGGCGAATGGGCAGACAGAGCGTACTAATCAAAACCTGGAGACCTACTTGAGGTGCTTTGTGGCTGAGAATCAGGAGGACTGGTCCTCATTCTTGTCCCTAGCAGAGTTTGCTTTGAATAACCGTAGGCAGGAGTCCACGGGTAAGTCGCCATTTTTTGGCGCATACGGTTTTCATCCTGTTTGGTACCTTTTCTGGGACTAGTGTCACGGGGTTCCGAAGGTGCACTCGGTCCCCCATTGCCCGCAGAACTGTTGCTTAGCTTTTGGAATGAGGTTCTGTGTTTGACCTCATTCCCAGGGCGGCTTTACTAGCTGGGTGGCTCCCTGCTCCTAGTCTGCCTTGAGCGCCGAGCTGATCCCTCGGTGCTCGACTGGTTGGTCTGTCGGTCATGTGATGCTGGCCACGTCACATGACCCTCACTCCCCACTATAAATACAGGCAGCCTGCTGGCTACAGGTTGCCTGTTAATTTCTAGGTTCCTGGCTATTTCTTGGACTACTGAATATTTACCTGATCCTGTTCCCTGACGATCCTCTGCCTGCTCCTCCTGTACTGCGCATACATCCTGGTATTGTGACCTCGGCTCCCACCTGACTACTCTCTTAGGACTCCTCTTGTAGTTCGCTACTCTCCTGGTATTTGACCCCGGCTTCTCCTGACCATTCTTTGCTTAATCCGTTGTACTGCGTAGCTCTCTTGGTTCTGACCCGGTCCGTTCATGTTCCGTATTTTGTCTTGTCTGTCTTCCCTGCACATATCCTAAGTTAGGGATTGCCGTCCAGTTGTCCCCTGTCATCAGGACTCGTGAGGCAAGTAGGCAGGGCCAGGGGTGAGGGTGGAGCGCAGTGGTCACTACCCTTCCCCCTGTGTGTGTGTGGACGTGACCGTTACAGATTAACAGGCCCAATAACCACTGTATCATGAATCCTCTTACAACCCTGACTGACCATGTCTCTAAGGCTACTTTCACACTAGCGTTCGGGTGTCCGCTCGTGCGCACCGTTTGAAGGGGCTCACGAGCGGCCCCGAACGCATCCGTCTGGCCCCAATGCATTCTCAGTGGAGGCGGATCCACTGAGAATGCATCCGCCTGCCAGCGTTCAGCCTCCGCTCCGCTCAGTGAGCGGACACCTGAACGCTGCTTGCAGCGTTCGGGTGTCCGCCTGGCCGTGCGGATCCGTCCACACTTACAATGTAAGTCAATGGGGACGGATCCGCTTGAAGATGACACTATATGGCTCAATCTTCAAGCGGATCCGTTCCCCATTGACTTTCAATGTAAAGTCTGAACGGATCCGCTCAGACAACTTTCACACTTAGAAAATTTTCTAAGTTTTAATGCAGACGCATCCGTTCTGAACGGATGCGAACGTCTGCATTATCGGAGCGGATCCGTCTGATGAAACATCTGACGGATCCGCTCCGAACGCAAGTGTGAAAGTAGCCTTACTTGACACAGAGGGTGCAGGAGCTAGGAGAGAAACTCCGTTCTTGTGAGTTAGGGCAAGGTTCTTCCACTCCTCTGTCCTCCAGTCCATATTTGAACCCCAGATCAAGCTCCCAGAACCCTTTTCTGGAGACCGGAAGAGGTTTCTCTCCTTTAAGGAGAATTGCAAACTCTACTTCCGTTTGCGCCCCGTGTCCTCCGATCCCGAGAGCCAACGTGTGGGGATTATCATTTCTCTACTACAGGGTGATCCCCAGGACTGGGCATTTTCGTTACCTCCTGGGGCCAGTTGTCTAACTTCTGTGGAGGGGTTTTTCAGGCCCTGGGTACCCTGTATGACGAACCAGACAGGGCCCTGGTAGCCGAGACAGCTCTTAGGGCACTGGTTCAGGGCCATCTCCCTGCGGAGGAGTATTGCACCCAATTCAGACAGTGGTGTGTCCCCTCAGGATGGAATGAACCAGCCCTGAAGAGTCAGTTTAGGTCTGGTCTATCTGATAATTTAAAAGATCTATTGGTCAATTACCAAATTCCTGAGACCTTAGAGGAGATGATGACCCTAGTTGTCCGACTTGACAGACGAGTTAGAGAGAGACGACAAGAACGACAGTTCTGTTCTCAGATGGTGGTCCAGCCAGAGGCCTTTTCCAGGGACAACACTGAGGTCTCCACCGAGGAACCCATGCAGGTTGGCATGACCCGGGGTAATCTTCGTCGCAGACGCGGAGAGTGCTTCTACTGTGGAGATCCTGGCCATTGGATCAACAAGTGTCCTAAGAGGGACCTCTCTGACAAGTCTTCTAAAGCAAGACAACCTAAAGACCAGGTACACCCTGATTTTTCTAAAGGTAAGCTTTTGGTACCCATAACAATTTCTCTGGGGGTTAATAAGTGGCCGGGTAAGGCCTTTATTGACTCCGGTTCAGCGGCCAGCTTTATTGACTTTGAGTTTGCTTGTAAATTGGGTATTCCAATGTTTGCTTTACCTACACCTATCCATGTCATGGCTATTGATGCTACTCCCCTGATTGGTGGTACGGTGAGGTCATGTACCTCTGAAATTTATCTGTCCGTGGGTGTGTGCCACTCTGAGAGATGTTCTCTTCTAGTCCTGGAGAACCTACCGGTTGAGGTGGTACTAGGGTTGCCTTGGCTCCGTTTACATAACCCCACAATTGATTGGTCCAAAGGAGAGTTGGTGAAATGGGGACCTAAGTGTGACTCGTGCTTGTCCGTGGTCCAGGCTGGGGTTTCAGTAAGGTCTAATACATTACCCTCTGTTATTAAGGAATATTCTGATGTGTTCTCGTCCCTTACTCCAGAGGTTCTACCCCCCCATAGACCTTATGATTGCGCCATAGAGCTAATTGAGGGTGCCGAATTTCCTAAAGGTCGAATTTATAATCTTTCAGGGCCCGAACGCAAGGCTATGGAGGATTATATTAAGGAGAGCCTTGCTAAAGGGCATATTAGACCTTCAGTCTCTCCTATGGGAGCAGGGTTTTTCTTTGTTAAAAAGAAGGATGGTGGTCTTAGGCCTTGTATTGATTACCGGAGATTAAATAAAATCACTGTCCAAAATAGATACTCTCTCCCATTGATTCCGGATTTATTTAACCAGGTTTTGGGGGCAACCTGGTTTTCCAAGATTGACCTGAAAGGGGCATACAATCTAATCCGAATCAAGGAGGGAGACGAATGGAAGACAGCGTTCAATACTCCGATAGGACACTTTGAATATCAGGTGATGCCTTTTGGACTCAGCAATGCCCCACATGTGTTCCAAAACTTAATGAACGATATTCTTAAGGAGTTCTTAGGTAAATTTATTATTGTCTATCTTGACGACATTTTGATATTCTCTCCTGATTTCGAATCTCATGTGTCCCATGTCAAACAAGTATTAGAGGTGTTGAGGGAGAACCAGCTATCCGCTAAGCAAGAGAAATGTGTCTTTGGTGTACAGGAGATACTGTTTCTAGGGCATGTTTTGACTCCTCACGCCTTTAAGATGGATCCTGGTAAGGTTTTAGCAATTAAGGAATGGGTAAGGCCTTCATCCTTAAAGGCTTTACAACGGTTTTTGGGTTTCGCTAATTACTACCGTAAATTTATCATGAATTTTTCTGTAATTGCTAAGCCATTGACCGACCTTACTAAGAAAGGGGCGGATTTGGAGAATTGGTCTACCAAGGACATTTCTTCATTTGAAACATTAAAAAAGGCATTTAGTAGCGCTCCCATTCTGATCCAGCCTGATCAGGAGAGACCCTTTATTGTGGAGGTGGATGCGTCCGAGGACGGCGCAGGAGCAGTCCTTTCACAAGGTCCTGCTAGCCTCACTAACCTGAGACCATGTGCCTTCTTCTCTAGGAAATTCTCTCCCACGGAGAGAAACTACGACATAGGGAATAGGGAGCTGTTGGCCATTAAATGGGTATTTGAGGAGTGGAGACATTTTTTGGAGGGGGCAAGGCATCGAGTAACTGTTGTCACTGACCATAAAAACCTAATGTTTCTCGAGTCCGCTAAGAGGTTGAATCCCCGACAAGCCCGATGGGCTCTGTTTTTTACCCGTTTTGATTTCTCCATTACGTTCAGGCCGGGAAGTAAAAATGTGAAGGCAGACGCATTATCTCGGAGCTTCCATGCTTTTCAACCCACTGAGACGCCGCCTGAATCCATCCTACCAGCAAACATCTTCTTAGCGGCTCTAACCCAGGATATCTCGGCTCGCATTAAGGCTGAACAACATCTGGCACCGGCATCCACCCCAACAGATAACATGTTTGTTCCCGTACAATTTCGTCTCCAGCTGTTGGGTGAGTGTCACGATTCTGCCTTTTGTGGACATCTGGGTATTGAGGGCACTAAGGATCTGGTTTCTAGATCTTATTGGTGGCCCACTCTGACCAGGGATGTCAAGTCCTACGTCTCAGCCTGTGAGGTTTGTGCCAGGTCTAAGACACCTAGGACTCGCCCTGCTGGTAACCTACGACCCCTACCCATTCCTAGTAGACCCTGGTCCCATATCTCGATGGACTTTATAACTGACCTACCGCTGGCGGAGGGTAAGACTGTGGTTTGGGTAGTGGTCGATAGGTTTAGCAAGATGGTTCATTTCATTCCCCTGTCTAAACTTCCGAATGCTAAAACCCTGGCGTCTATTTTTGTGAGAGAGATTGTTCGTTTACATGGCATCCCGGAAAATATTGTTTCGGACAGGGGTGTGCAGTTTGTGTCCAAATTCTGGAGGGCCTTCTGTCAAAGATGTAAAATTTCGTTGTCTTTTTCTTCCGCCTACCATCCTGAGAGTAATGGGCAGACTGAACGCCTTAATCAGTCTGTGGAACAATTCCTGAGGTTGTATGTTGCTGATGACCAGCAATTATGGGTCAAATTCCTTCCGTTGGCTGAATTTGCTCTGAATAACCGTGTCAATTCTTCTGCTGGGATCTCCCCTTTCTTTTGTAACCATGGTTTTCATCCCCGTTTTCATTCTGGGTCGTCCGTCTCCTCCTCTAACCCTGAAGCTGATAAACTCTCCTCCGAACTGTGCACAGTTTGGGCCCAGGTTCAATCGAACCTAGAAAAGGCTCAAAGTTCTCAAAAACTCAAGGCCGATAGGAGACGTTCAAGGGGGGTGTACTTTCAGGTTGGGGATAAAGTATGGTTGTCCTCCAAGAATCTATCTCTCAAGGTAGCTTCTAGAAAATTTGCTCCTCGTTTTATTGGTCCATATAAGATCATGGAGGTGATTAACCCGGTATCATTTAGGTTGGAGCTGCCCGAGTCATTCCACATTCATAATGTGTTCCATAAATCTCTACTTAAAAAATATTTTGAACCGGTAGTACCATCGAAAGCCTCGCCTCCGCCGGTTCTTGTTAATGATGCTGTCGAGTATGTTGTGTCTAAAATAGTGGATGTCAGGAAGTTGCGTAACTCCTTGCAGTATCTGATTCACTGGAAGGGGTATGGACCTGAAGAGAGATCTTGGGTACCTGCCAGGGAGGTTCATGCTCCTAGACTGGTTCGTAAATTTCATTTAGAACACCCTGAAAAGCCATCGCCTGAAGTCTTGGGTCCGGTGGCCCCTCGTAAAAGGGGGGGTACTGTCACGGGGTTCCGAAGGTGCACTCGGTCCCCCATTGCCCGCAGAACTGTTGCTTAGCTTTTGGAATGAGGTTCTGTGTTTGACCTCATTCCCAGGGCGGCTTTACTAGCTGGGTGGCTCCCTGCTCCTAGTCTGCCTTGAGCGCCGAGCTGATCACTCGGTGCTCGACTGGTTGGTCTGTCGGTCATGTGATGCTGGCCACGTCACATGACCCTCACTCCCCACTATAAATACAGGCAGCCTGCTGGCTACAGGTTGCCTGTTAATTTCTAGGTTCCTGGCTATTTCTTGGACTACTGAATATTTACCTGATCCTGTTCCCTGACGATCCTCTGCCTGCTCCTCCTGTACTGCGCATACATCCTGGTATTGTGACCTCGGCTCCCACCTGACTACTCTCTTAGGACTCCTCTTGTAGTTCGCTACTCTCCTGGTATTTGACCCCGGCTTCTCCTGACCATTCTTTGCTTAATCCGTTGTACTGCGTAGCTCTCTTGGTTCTGACCCGGTCCGTTCATGTTCCGTATTTTGTCTTGTCTGTCTTCCCTGCACATATCCTAAGTTAGGGATTGCCGTCCAGTTGTCCCCTGTCATCAGGACTCGTGAGGCAAGTAGGCAGGGCCAGGGGTGAGGGTGGAGCGCAGTGGTCACTACCCTTCCCCCTGTGTGTGTGTGGACGTGACCGTTACAACTAGTTCCTCTAGTGCCAGAGGAGGAGAGATTTTCTTCTGCCTTGTCTTCTATCTGGCGGAGGATCCAAGTGAATTTGGAGAAGATGGGTGAGAGGTATAAGCGAATGGCTGACAAGAGACGTATGACTGGTCCGGACCTGTGTGTGGGTGATCTGGTGTGGTTATCTACTAAAAATATTAAACTGAGAGTACCATCTTGGAAACTGGGTCCAAAATTTATTGGACCTTACAAAATATCTGCGGTGGTCAATCCTGTAGCGTTTCGTCTGGATCTTCCGCAGACTTGGAGGATCCATGATGTGTTCCACAAGTCTTTAGAAATATGTGAAACCGGTGGAACCATCACCATTGCCTCATCCCCCTGTTCTGGTTGATGGAAATTTAGAGTTCGAGATCTCCAGGGTTCTCGACTCAAGAGTTCTTCGAGGTTCCCTTCAGTACCTGGTCCACTGGAGGGGATACTGCCCTGAGGAAAGGATGTGGGTTCCGGCTCTGGATGTTAGTGCCAGCCGACTGGTGAGGGTTTTCACAGATCCCACCCGGATAAGGTTGGGCCGGGGTGTCCGGAGGTCACCCGTAGAAGGGTGGGTACTGTCATGCCCTGCTCAGGCTATGTGCGGAGGTCTGCCAGATTAGCAGCACGTGTGTAGCCTTTTGTTTTTGTTTTGGAGTGAGCTGTATCCGCCTCCCTTCAGGTGCACTGGGTGGGGTCGTTGGTATCAGTTTAAATTATGCCCACTCCCAGTGTCCTGTGCGGGTTATAGCTTCTGTCTGGCTCTGTGAAAGGAAGGAAGGAAGGATTTGCTGTTCCTGCTCAGAAAAGATAAGTTGGTTTTTGTTTTCTTGTGGTTGGCTGTCTAGGCTGTTAGAGCGACACCTGCCGCCTCCAGGTTCTGAGGGAGCAGGCTGCCTCTATCCCCCTTTCACCATCTTAGGGATTTTAGGGAATTTTCAGCCCAGGCACGAGGACACGTAATTCCACCTTCAGGGTCTGAACGTGGGCATAGAAGTATAGGGAGAGCTGGTAGGGATTTGTCAGGAGGTGACCTTGATCCCCAGCTTCTCGCCTAGACACTTGTTTGTTTATTTTTCTGTGTATCTGGTATCCTGTCCGCCGTGACAATACCATTATTTAGTTCACATGTGCTAAGAATGTAACAATAGATGAAACATTATCCTTCTTAATATATGTTTTTGCTCTTTGTGCAGATTGTTTGATTAAGGTCAAAACTGACCGAAACAGCACTTTTGAGGAATTTCCACCAAAATTATGGTTCATATATTCTTAGACACATTTAACAAGCATTTATACCAAAAAGTTTTGATGTTTCTGAATACTCAATGCTTTTTCAAAGTGTCAAGCAGGGGAAAGTGTGGGCCATGGTAAAAAAAAAAAATTAAAAACCTGCACCAAACTGAATTAATTTAGGCATCTGGTTTGGGGTCTGGATATTTTTAAAGGTCTGTTCTTAGGTCTGAATATGTATTTCTTTGCTAAATTCCAAAAGCAACGGACAATCTCTGAAGTTATTTGGAGAAGTGGTCATTGCCTTCTGGGCTGAACAGAGATGAAAAGGAAAAATTAGAAGTCCATTAAAAGAAGACCTCTCTTGATCTTTCTGTTGTGTATCCTGCTTGTGACAATTCTGTTGTATAGTCTGCAGCATGTTCAGACCCTACAGAACACCTGTATAGAACTGGCATTGGACCAATATATAATCAATATATGGTAGTATTATTGATTATATTGATTATTGCATACTGGTAGCTGAAATGGGAGGTTATGTGCTTTAAGGGGCAGTAATTCTCTGGGAGGATTGTAGAATAAACAAACTTGCATGATACTGATGGAAGTGCATCTTTTAGCCTAAGTAACACAACATATTGATGATGAGGATGGCCCTTTTTTACTAAACCCACCTACATCCTTTCTCACAGTCCCAGGTGAGCCTGCAATTTATTTTACCACACAAATTAGTGCAATTAATGGTGCAGAATAAATCTTCCAGAGGTAAAAAAAAAAAGCCTTTTCATTCACTGCCTTGGTGCAGAAGGACAGCAAATCTTTTACATGCTTACTTGTGCAGATGACAAATACACGACTACTGTTACAGCATAGAAAGACTTCTTCATTACTAAGGTTAATGTAGTGGCTGAACGCTACAAATTCCACCAGCGTGAGTGGTAATATGGCAAATCTACAGAGCAATGCATTGCTGCCCTGATAGAAATGGTAATTTGTAAACATGGCAGATGACACCACTTGAGATTCTGGAGGCATCTAGAATGATTCTTCTCTGTCACCTTCCTGGCTCAACAGAATTGACAGCGCTTTTGAGGATATACCTGTTTTTCCATGACTGTGAGCAATGACACATAATATGCCAGTTGGACATCCTGCAAGAGTTAGGCAGCAACTATGGACAAGATACTTTGTAATGGAATACTAAAATGTGCTCACTTTTCAGCTCTGCAAATACTACAACAAAAACTGCATATAAAACGTACCAAAACCACTATGAAAAGTGCAGATTTGTGTGTGTTTTGGTGCGGTTTTGGTCCGGAATTCAAGCAGATTACCTGTGCATAAATCTGTCCGTGTGAATAGGTGAGGGTCTCACATCTGTCACCTCCATGATCAGTTTTTTAAGCCAGCCACTGTCACCAGGAACTATACATTGTACAGAGCTGGAAGCAGCTGTGTATAGGCCATTAATAAAGTGGACAAGTCAAACTTGTACAGTAACATGGTTTACAATATTCTATTTAAAACACTATACTATATAAAGGTGCAAGTCTCCATACCAGCTAACCAGCAAATATAGTTTTACAGGTACAGTATAAAGCAGTATGGGTTAAGGGTATGGACACAAGATGTAACCAAGACATGACACGGTGTAGCAAGAACCTTGCAGTCATGCAAACTGCAGCGTTATTCAATTAAAGAGGTTCTGCAGTTACAAACCGGATTCCAAAAAAGTTAGGACACTAAACAAATTGTGAATAAAAACTGAATGCAATGATGTGGAGATGGCAAATGTCAATATTTTATTTGTAATAGAACGTGGATGACAGATCAAACGTTTAATCCGAGTAAATGTATCATTTTAAAGGAAAAATACGTTGATTCCAATTTTCACGGTGTCAACAAATCCCCAAAAAGTTGGGACAAGTAGCAATAAGAGGCTGGAAAAAGTAAATTTGAGCATAACGAAGAGCTGGAAGACCAATTAACACTAATTAGGTCAATTGGCAACATGATTGGGTATAAAAAGAGCTTCTCAGAGTGGCAGTGTCTCTCAGAAGCCAAGATGGGTAGAGGATCACCAATTCCCACAATGTTGCGCAGAAAGATAGTGGAGCGATATCAGAAAGGTGTTACCCAGCGAAAAATTGCAAAGACTTTGCATCTATCATCATCAACTGTGCATAACATCATCCGAAGATTCAGAGAATCTGGAACAATCTCTGTGCGTAAGGGTCAAGGCCGTAAAACCATACTGGATGCCCGTGATCTCCGGGCCCTTAAATGACACTGCACCACAAACAGGAATGCTACTGTAAAGGAAATCACAGAATGGGCTCAGGAATACTTCCAGAAACCATTGTCAGTGAACACAATCCACCGTGCCATCCGCCGTTGCCAGCTGAAACTCTACAGTGCAAAGAAGAAGCCATTTCTAAGCAAGATCCACAAGCTCAGGCGTTTTCACTGGGCCAGGGATCATTTAAAATGGAGTGTGGCAAAATGGAAGACTGTTCTGTGGTCAGACGAGTGACGATTCGAAGTTCTTTTTGGAAATCTGGGACGCCATGTCATCCGGACCAAAGAGGACAAGGACAACCCAAGTTGTTATCAACGCTCAGTTCAGAAGCCTGCATCTCTGATGGTATGGGGTTGCATGAGTGCATGGGGCATGGGCAGCTTGCATGTCTGGAAAGGCACCATCAATGCAGAAAAATATATTCAGGTTCTAGAACAACATATGCTCCCATCCAGACGTCATCTCTTTCAGGGAAGACCCTGCATTTTTCAACAAGATAATGCCAGACCACATTCTGCATCAATCACAACATCATGGCTGCGTAGGAGAAGGATCCGGGTACTGAAATGGCCAGTCTGCAGACCAGATCTTTCACCTATAGAGAACATTTGGCGCATCATAAAGAGGAAGGTGCAACAAAGAAGGCCCAAGACGATTGAACAGTTAGAGGCCTGTATTAGACAAGAATGGGAGAGCATTCCTATTTCTAAACTTGAGAAACTGGTCTTCTCGGTCCCTAGACGTCTGTTGAGTGTTGTAAGAAGAAGGGGAGATGCCACACAGTGGTGAAAATGGCCTTGTCCCAACTTTTTGGGGATTTGTTGACACTATGAAATTCTGATTCAACATATTTTTCCCTTAAAATGGTACATTTTCTCAGTTTAAACTTTTGTTCCGTGATTTATGTTCTATTTTGAATAAAATATTAGAAGTTGGCACCTCCACATCATTGCATTCAGTTTTTATTCACGATTTGTATAGTGTCCCAAATTTTTTGGAATCCCGTTTGTATTTTAAACTGATCTATCCTGAAACCTGGGACCCCCACTGATCAGCTGTAGCACCGAGGCCTTCTCTCTGTTTCCCTTAGGCCCAGTGATGTCACGACTAGTATCACTGGCCTGGGTGGGGCTAATCTCTGTTCACTTGAATGGAGCTCAGTCGTGCTCAAGCCATTGATACTAGTCGTGACGTCACTGAGCCTGAGGTAAACAGAGCGCTGCTGCTTTCTCAAACAGCTAATCGTTGGGTGTCCCATGTGTAGGATCCCCGCCGATCAGATGCTGATGATAGATCATCAGTTTAAAAGAACTGCAGAACCCCTTTAACTAATTTGAAACTGTTACCTCACAGCAATTAACAATGAATACTAAATAAACAATCAGTTTCTAATGAATTAATTGAATACTCCCCTGATTTGCATGGTCATGCCGTTCACCCTGGGCTGTGTGGTTGTTCATTGGATACAAATCATAGCTGGGCAATGACTGCAATGTACACTGCTCAAAAAAATAAAGGGAACACTTAAACAACACAATGTAACTCCAAGTCAATCACACTTCTGTGAAATCAAACTGTTCACTTAGGAAGCAACACTGAGTGACAATCAATTTCACATGCTGTTGTGCAAATGGGATAGACAACAGGGGGAAATTATAGGCAATTAGCAAGACACCCCCAATAAAGGAGTGGTTCTACAGGTGGTGACCACAGATCACTTCTCAGTTCCTATGCTTCCTGGCTGATGTTTTGGTCACTTTTGAATGCTGGTGGTGCTTTCACTCTAGTGGTAGCATGAGACGGAGTCTACAACCCACACAAGTGGCTCAGGTAGTGCAGCTTATCCAGGATGGCACATCAATGCGAGCTGTGGCAAGAAGGTTTGCTGTGTCTGTCAGCGTAGTGTCCAGAGCATTGAGGCGCTACCAGGAGACAGGCCAGTACATCAGGAGACGTGGAGGAGGCCGTAGGAGGGCAACAACCCAGCAGCAGGACCACTACCTCCGCCTTTGTGCAAGGAGGAACAGGAGGAACACTGCCAGAGCCCTGCAAAATGACCTCCAGCAGGCCACAAATGTTCATGTGTCTGCTCAAACGGTCAGAAACAGACTCCATGAGGGTGATATGAGGGCCCGACGTCCACAGGTGGGGGTTGTGCTTACAGCCCAACACCGTGCAGGACGTTTGGCATTTGCCAGAGAACACCAAGATTGGCAAATTCGCCACTGGCGCCCTGTGCTCTTCACAGATGAAAGCAGGTTCACACTGAGCACATGTGACAGACGTGACAGAGTCTGGAGACGCCGTGGAGAACGTTCTGCTGCCTGCAACATCCTCCAGCATGACCGATTTGGCATTGGGTCAGTAATGGTGTGGGGTGGCATTTCTTTGGAGGGCCGCACAGCCCTCCGTGTGCTTGCCAGAGGTAGCCTGACTGCCATTAGGTACCGAGATGAGATCCTCAGACCCCTTGTGAGACCATATGCTGGTGCGGTTGGCCCTGGGTTCCTCCTAATGCAAGACAATGCTAGACCTCATGTGGCTGGAGTCGTCAGCAGTTCTTGCAAGACGAAGGCATTGATGCTATGGACTGGCCCGCCCGTTCCCCAGACCTGAATCCAATTGAGCACATCTGGGACATCATGTCTCGCTCTATCCACCAACGTCACGTTGCACCACAGACTGTCCAGGAGTTGGCAGATGCTTTAGTCCAGGTCTGGGAGGAGATCCCTCAGGAGACCGTCCGCCACCTCATCAGGAGCATGCACAGGCGTTGTAGGGAGGTCATACAGGCACGTGGAGGCCACACACACTACTGAGCCTCATTTTGACTTGTTTTAAGGACATTACATCAAAGTTGGATCAGCCTGTAGTGTGTTTTTCCACTTTCATTTTGAGTGTGACTCCAAATCCAGACCTCCATGCGTTAAAAAATTTGATTTCCATTTTTAATTTTTGTGTGATTTTGTTGTCAGCACATTCAACTATGTAAAGAACAAAGTATTTCAGAAGAATATTTAATTAATTCAGATCTAGGATGTGTTATTTTTGTGTTCCCTTTATTTTTTTGAGCAGTGTATGTGTTATCCATGTGTATTGCAGTTCTTTTAGGTAGTTCAGTATATACAGGTGAAACTCAAAAATTAGAATATCGTGCAAAAGTCCATTTATTTCAGTAATGCAAATTAAAAGGAATTGCATTAATTGCATTAATGCATTGAAAAGGTTCAATATTCTAGGCTTAAAGTGTCACACTCTAGTCAGCTAATTAATCCATACCCCCTGAGCAAAGGGTACCTCAAAATTGTGACTTTGGGGTTTTATAAGCTGTAAGCCATAATCATCCAAATTATAACAAATAAAGGCTTGAAATATCTCGCTTTGCATGTAATGGGTCTATCTCATATGTTAGTTTCACCTTTTAAGTTGCATTACTGAAATAAATGTTTTTTGCACGATATTCAAATTTTTTGAGTTTCACCTGTGTATATATATATAATTATGGCACTACAAAGAGACAAAATGAAAATATGAAATGATTAGCATAATGCTACATTTTCACTTCAAGACATATTGTTGAAAAATATAGTTTCCTGACTTACGGCTCTTTCACACCTGCATTCTTTTCTTCCGGCATAGAGTTCCGTTGTCGGGGCTCTATGCCGGAAGAATCCTGATCAGTTTTATCCTAATGCATTCTGAATGGAGAGAAATCCGTTCAGGATGCATCAGGATGTCTTCAGTTCCGGAACGGAACGTTTTTTGGCCGGAGAAAATACCGCAACATGGTGCGCTTTTTGCTCCGGCCAAAAATCCTGAAGACTTGCCGCAAGGCCGGATCCGGAATTAATGCCCATTGAAAGGCATTGATCCGGATCCGGCCTTAAGCTAAACGTCGTTTCGGCGCATTGCCG
>NC_053391.1:252897970-252923002 GCF_905171765.1 Bufo bufo | reverse complement strand
GACCCGACATTTAGCTTTTTCTGAATGGTTACCATGGCTGCCGGGACGCTAAAGTCCTGGCAGCCATGGTAAAGTGTAGCGGGGAGCGGGGGAGCAGCATACTTACCGTCCGTGCGGCTCCCGGGGCGCTCCAGAGTGACGTCAGGGCGCCCCAAGCGCATGGATCATGTGATCGCATGGATCACGTCATCCATGCGCATGGGGCGCTCTGATGTCATTCTGGAGCGCCCCGGGAGCCGCACGGACTGTAAGTATACCGCTCCCCCGCTCCCCGCTCCTATTATGGCAACCAGGACTTTAATAGCGTCCTGGCTGCCATAGTAACACTGAACGCAATTTGAAGACGGCTCCGTCTTCAAATGCTTTTAGTACACTTGCGTTTTCCGGATCCGGCGTGTAATTCCGGCAAGTGGAGTACACGCCGGATCAGGACAACGCAAGTGTGAAAGAGGCCTTAGCTAAACGGTATACTACTTTACAGTGTAAGTACTGGGAGAAACAATGGTTACATCTTATATTAAACATTTATATTTCACCTTTTTCTTCATTATTATTATTATTATTATTATTATTATTATTATCATCATGTCATTTGTATAATCATTCAGGATTGTACTGTAATTGTCATTAAAGGGACTTGTTAGTTTTGGATCAACAGAGTAATCTTGAAACCAAGTACATGTTTAACTTATGATGTGTTTAAAAATTATATCTGGAGGGGGGGCATGGCTTGGCCGCCGAGAGCGATGGCTGCTTGAGTGTACTGCTCCTGCACCTCAGTGCCTACATTACAGCAAATCCTCCCTCCCTGTCACCTATAATTGATCATTGGCTACCCGACCGGGACCCTAATGCCATGGGAAAGACTAAGAGGCAGCTTCCTTGGCTAAACAGCGAAAATCTTGAGAAATACTTTGAGAAGGGAAAGACTCAAGATGGTGCCGGCAGCCCCGTTAACACCGCCCCCTCCTCACTAGTGTGCATGCTGACACCGGCACAAACTCCCTGTTCTGGCACCCCATCACCTCCTCCGGCATCCTCATATCTCTCACGCTCCAACTCTCCATATCTACCTCCGATCCAGAGAACATCAGAGCGTCAGAAGCAGGCCGCAAGCCCATCTAAGATGGCGGCTGCGCCTACGGTGTCTCCCCTTCGTGCAGCCCACAGAAAAGAAAACAGCACGTGGAACATACCTCCAAAACCCAGGTTGGCTCTCCTTTTATAGATTCTAACAATGTAGCCCCTGGTGTGAACTCCTTTATGGATTTTCCTGCCTCTGAAAAACCTGTATCTGAAGGTACTTTAAAATAAATGCTCCTAGCCCTGAAATCCTCCATGCATCATGACTTGGCCACTCTACTTGCTCCCATATCCACCAAAGTGCAGGCTGTAGAGGTCCGATTGTCACACATGGAAACAAAAATGTCTGAATTTGCCAATATCCCAAAATGCAGTCATTGATACTCATAACGACATGG
The DNA here is from genome assembly GCF_905171765.1 of Bufo bufo. Classification (NCBI taxonomy): domain Eukaryota; kingdom Metazoa; phylum Chordata; class Amphibia; order Anura; family Bufonidae; genus Bufo; species Bufo bufo. The sequence goes on along the minus strand of NC_053391.1, from coordinate 252,921,521 downwards.
CTGATGAAGTGGAGGCACTAAAACTTTGAGGACCGCTCGCGCAGAAATAACATTAAGTTCCGTAGCATCCCATAGAAGATCTCCAACTCTGAACTTACTCCTTATATACAAATGATTTTCCTAGCTCTCATGCCACACCTGACTCCTCCAGAACTAATTATAGACAGGGCCCACAGGGTCCCGAAACCAAAACACATGGGCCCAGAAATACCCCGGCCCGCATTAATTTCTTTCCCACCAAAGAGTTGGTCATGCTAGCAGCCAGAAAAGCAGGTACACTCCCTGCGCCTTTTCAATCAGTAGGTCTCTATACAGACCTCTGCGGTCACCCTCCGGCAGCGCCACTCCTTACTGCCTATTACGGTGACACTACATAATTGCAACATAGCCTACAAATGGAGATACCCGCTAAAGCTGCTCATCTCCAAGGATGGACATACTCATGTTGTTCACACCTTTGAAGATTGCAAGCTTCTGCTACAGGAATAGCAACTTCCTATATCGGAGCTTGAACCGGGAAAGCCCCCGTTCTCCAACATACCCCGATAAGACCGGCGACAATTCTTCCCTTCTACCCAACACAAGTAGTGTCTGCCTGTGATCTCTTCCAGAACACCTGGTATATCTCCTTGGACTGACAGTGGGGGACAGTAGTGCCATATTACCTTTGAGTATCCTTTGAGCAAGTACCATGCTCCGCCAAAAAGAATGCCTAGTCTCTTCCTTTGCTTTATTAATGTTTCTTTATACCCAATGGGGGGGTCGGGTTGCCCTCTTCTCCCCTTCTCCTCCATGGGTGGTAAAAGAGGAGGATGATTGTTTGCTAGTTGTAGCATCTCTCATTTGTTTTTTATAGGTGCTACTCCCCGCTTAGATTTCTCCTAGTCTTATCTGATAGCAGCCTAAGCTTTTGGCTTCAAAATGGAACTTTCGCCCCACTTCGCCAATAGTGGCAATTTTCAGTTATGAACTCTTTTTTTTTTTGTTTTTTATTCTGTACTGTTTTCTTATCATTTACCATTTTGATTGCATTCTTATATATGGTCACACTTCTACAGGTCGTCTCTGGTACTGCAGCAACTACATCTTGTATTTCCACCCTAAACCATGGGACTTAAAATTCTCTCCCTTAACACCAAGGGGCTCAACTGCCCACAGAAATGGTCTTACTGGTGAAGGGAGGCGCTGTCTACTGGCGCAGATGTACTCTGTTTACAGGAATATCATCTCTTGCAGACAGATGCCTGCGGTATCTCTTCCCTGTTATTATCCATTCACATAATGTGAAAAAGTCTAAAGGGGTTTTCATTGCTGTTAAAAAATCTGTTTCCTTTTCTCCAATCTCTCAGATCACGGACCAGAGGGGTAGATACATAGTTCTGGTATACACAGTGAACAACGTTATCTACACGCTAGTTAATGTATATGCTCCCAATGAACGCCAACTATCCTTTCTGCATAAGGTGATGAGACAAGTTCATAAGGTAAAGCAGGGTAAGCTGATACGATGTGGGGACTTCAACACTATTTCTGACACTTCTCTTGACTCTACTAATCCCTCCAGACAATCTCTCACAGGCTTTGCCTCCTTTATTCACTCCGAAGGCCTGGTCGACGTCTGGCGGGCACAGCACAGTCAAGAGAGGGATTACACCTTTTTTTCCCCTGTACACTTTTCCTATTCCCGCATCAACATGTTCCTTGTGGACCATACAGCCTTGTCCCATACTACAGTTTCCTCCATCGGCCTGATCCAATGGTCCGACCACGCCCCCATATCACTAACTCTGGCAGAAAAATTTCAAGCCTACCCAGACCCAATCTGGTAAAATAACACCTACCTTAGATATTACAAAGATACAGGAATATTTTCAATTCAACGCAGGATCCGACCTACTCAGATGGGTGGCAGACCCATAAGGCCTTCATTAGAGGCCTCCTCATTAAAATAAACTATACAGAAAAGTAAAGACGTGAAAAAGAAATTACGCTGACTTTAGAAAAAATCTCACAACTGGAAAAAAATCTATAAAAAACAACCCTCGGCGGGAATTTCAGTGGAACCTCATATTGAAAGGGACAAATTGAGGAATACCCTTAATAGAGACTTCAATAAGTCACTACTCAAATTAAAAGCCAGATTTCATGCACAGGGGAACAAGGCAGGTCAATTTTTGGCCCACAAACTCAAATAACAACAAGTTAAAACTAAAATCCCTTTCCTACTCCACCCATCTTCTAAAGCTAAACTTCTTGACCCTAGGGACATCACGGAACAATTCCGCCTGTACTATAAAGACCTATACAATCTCAGAGAGAATACTGTATTGCCAGAGAACTACGAGGCCTTGGTTCAGGATTTCTTTGCCAAGGCCGAACTGCCACTGCTCTCTCCTTCCCAGCTAGAGTCTTTGAACGCTCCCATTTCGGAGCAGGACTGAAGAAATTGATTCTTTCCCTCACTGCGGGTAAGTCCCCGGGCCCCAATGGGCTGTCGAATGAATATTATAAATAATTTCACACCCCCCCCTAGCCCCATATTTATTAATTATGTTTCAAAATGTTATGACAGGCGTTGCTTTCCCACCAGACATACTGATGGCATTGATAGTCCCCCCATATATTTATTATGGCCTTAGAACCTTTAGCACAACATATTTATCTTTCAATGGAAATAGAGGGATTAAAGGTTGGCGCTTTGCCACATACCATCTCCTTATATGCTCACGATATTATTCTCACCGTCAAAAACCCCAAACAATCATTGAAATACGCATTCTCAGTGATCTTCCATTTTGGCTCATTATCTTACTAAAATATTAACAGCTCAAAATCACAAGCCCTCCCCATTAACATTCTATTATCAGAATTTAGATACTTAAAATGCACGTTCCCTTTAGACTGGCAGACATCGACTCTATCTTAACTTGGAATTAAACTCACCTATCCTTGCTCGCTTGCATACCAGAACAACTATGAACCCCTTCTCTCCATCATAACAAATGATTTCACTAGCTTCAGCATGAAAGACGTCTCCTGGGTTGGCAGAGTAGCGTCATTCCAAATGATGACTTTGCCTAAGCTGATATATGTTTTCTGTGCACTACCAATTCCTGTACCTGACTCATTTCTTCATGGCAGTGCAGAAAATCCTACATATGGAACACAGGCCATCCTAGAGTAGCTCAATCCTTAATGTTAAGGAAAAAAGGGCAGGCCGCATTGGCCTCCCCTCAATCAAAGATTATTTCTATTCTATAGGCGTCTCCTTTCTTAGAGAGTGGTGGAAAACACATTGGGCAAGTCCTGGGTCCAAATTAAAACTTTGAAGGACTATCTTTGCCTAGCTGCATTGAAACCAGCCTTACTCAACCCCTGCCTTACAAAGCCGGGATGAAAACCTTGCTCAGGTGGTACTTTACCCCCCAAAGATTAAGCCTTATATACCCAGGTACGTCTGCTTGTTGCTGGAGAAATTGCGGGAAAACTGAATTATTATACCATATTTTATGGTCGTGCCCAAAACTTGCTTTAAACTTTTGCTTTACTCTTACATGTCTCTGGGTTACAGATTACTCCTTCACCGGCTTTTGCTCTTTTATTTATTGCCATAGACCGCATTCCCTACGGGTACAGACGTATTATTGGCCACATCCTGTTGTGTGCCAAGCTAATAATCACTAGACATTGGAAATTTGTAGATCCCCCAGCCCTAACAGAGACCATCCAAGCACTAAATACCTTTTGTTTATATCAGAAGCTTCTACCTTCCACCTTGATTAACCCAGCTGTCAGAGATAGCACATGGGCTCCTTGGATGTTATATACACTGTACAGATTACTCTCCATGATACATACAACTTGCACATATTTGCACGCTACATCATCATCTGATTTATCTCTGTCATTGCTTTAGTGACGTTATTACGACCTACTGGCTTTTCTGTACCTTTGTATTTGTATTTGAAAAATCAATAAAGAAGATTATTTCTAAAAAAATTATATCTGGAGAGATTTTTTTATGGTTTTCCAGCCATCTTTATGATTTCTTTCCACTTAGATTTGACTTAGTGCACAAAAGGGCATAAAAGGTTAATTTTCCTCCACTATAGAAAGATGCCATCATTTACTGTAAAAAATACTTATAAATATTCCATTGCTAGGCAGTTAAGGTATTTGAATAAAAAAAAGCCTGAAAGAAAAGTATGTGATTGCTAATGATCTCATTTCAATATAATAGGATCTTTCTATTGCAAAGAGCAAGACAGGTTAAGAGATATAATTATGACTTTGCAGACTCTCCCAAGTGCACGAAGATGGCCTGACAGTTGTGATCCTGCTATCGTAGAAAGGAACCTTTGTCTTGTTTCCATGTTAAAGAGGCAGGATCGCTCTTGTAACCTCAGCCTACATCGCAATTTAACTGTCAGGAAACACTTCCTACCAAGCCCTCTTATTTCAAAACACTGTGGGAAGAAGTAACATTTTAGAACTGACCTGCCAGGAGCAACTTCATTTAAAATGCAGAATATATATCCTAGAGGTTCTTAAGAAAAGTAAAAGTTATTAATACCCTTTGTACAATTGTATGGAAAATTCTGGGCAAGTTAGAACAAGTTTAACAATTTTTATGCAAAGTTTGATTTTAAGATTACAAAAAAGACTTTGTGACATTATATTGTAAAATAGTATGTTAGTCTGGCTTCTTGAAACTATATGTATATATCCTTCCTTACCTTTCCTCTTTTCTTGATGTGCATTTTCTTACCTTTCCTCTTGGCTCCAGATATCCTGAAAAGAGTGACCAGTTTAGAAAATGTTTGTGGTACAAACATATATTGGGATTGGGATATCTTGAGCCAAAAGGTAAGCAAGGATACTTCTGTATATACTGTACATATATACAAACTTATACAAGTTGGGTCCAGAAATATCCGAACAGTGACAACATGGGTTTAACTATAGTATTAACTCTCCCATCATTTTCATAGAATCAAAAGTAAAAGATATGGTGTTGATTCTAAGAGTCACATTTGTACTTGGTACCAATTAAAAACTGGTCCAGAGAGGTGTCAATGCAAGTAAATGCCATCATTAGTCTGGTTTCAAACCAGTGAGTTCAACGTGTGTCTGTGTAATGCTATGCAATCCTATCAGTGCTATATAGGTCAGGACGGGAAGACACACGCTTCAAGTGAAACCAGCCTAAGGCTCCAATTACACGTCCGCAATTCCGTTCTGCATTTTGCGGAATGGAATTGCGGACCCATTCATTTCTGTGGGGACGCACGATGTGCGGCCCGGATCCGTAAATGCGGAACTGCACTTCTGGGTCCGCAATTCCGATCCCGAAAAAAATAGAACATGTCCTATTCTTGTCCGCAATTGCGGACAAGAATAGGAATTTTCTATTAAGTGCCGGCGATGAGCGGTCCGCAAAATGCGGAACACACATTGCCGGTGTCCGTGTTTTGTGGATCCGTGGATCTGCACAACACACACGCATGTGTGAATGGAACCGTTGACTGAAAAAAATGAAACAAAATCTACTCAAGAAATAAAATAAATTTTAAGTTTAGCCACATCGAAAATTTGGCACTTTCTCAAAAAATGCATTGCGCTCAGCAACACCCAAATGCCTGCAAGAGCATTAACCCCTTCACAACTAGCGTCATACATGTGCAACGCTGGCTGGGACTTTAAACATGGCACCTGTTGCAGGTGCTGTCATACAGCAGACGCCCGTTGCTAAAGTCCACAACCAGCGGTAATGACGATCACAGTCAAATGTGACCACAACTTCTGAATGTGCTAAAGCCTGGAACTACACGTCCAGGGGAGCCAGATGCATTGTGCGGCAGCTTCAGTCCTTCGGAATTGACTGAAGATGACGCCCATTAGTTACTATGGAGCCCCTGCCTATGGCAGGGTTCCATAGGAATATATTGTCACTTTCATACACTCCAACGCTAATGTACTGGAGTACATGAGAGAAGAATCTAATGATTGCTTGTCATAGGTCTCTATGGGAACGAGAAAATAGTGTAAAAAAATTTGATAATATAAAAATTCTAATCCCCCCCCCACTTTCCCAAAAGGTAAACAATAAAAAAAAAAAAACATCATAGGTATAACCTCGTGTGCAAATGCCCATAAATATGTCCTATTCGCCGTTTTTGGCGACTTCCCCTTCCACAATTTTTTTATTTATTAAAAGTGATCAAAAAGGCATATACACCACAGAATGGTATCAATGGAAAGTATAGATAACCTTGCAAAAAATTTGCCCGTACACAGCTCCATACACAAAACTGCTAAAAAGTTATAGGTCAGAATATGGCAATGAAATGAAAAAAAAATATGAAAAATTTTTTTTTTCAGTATTAAAATGCAAGAAAAACTATACATATTTGGTGTCTCTGTAATCGTACTGACCTGGAGAATGAAAGTAACCAGCCAGTTTTACCGTATAGGGAACATCGTCAAAGCAAAACCCAACTCATAGAGCTATGTGAATGGAAAAATAAGGTATCACACCAGAAAGGCAGGGAGTGAGAAACAAAAACCCAAAAACAAAAAACCTCTGGGGCTGAAAGGGTTAAATTGGACAAACAATTAAATGTGATGATTGCTGAATTCTTCATTGTCACAACATCTATCCTCATCAATAACACCTTCCAAGAGGCAGGCATACCATTGTCAAAGTCTACCTTTATCAATATAAATACAGAGGGTTTATGTCAATATGCGCACCACTGGTAACACTCAAGAACAGAAAGGTCAGATTAGAGAGCATTTAAATTATACCCAGCTCAGGAACAAGATTCTTTGGAAATATGAAACCAAGATGATCTTGTATCAGAGTAATTGTAAGAAAACAGTACGGGGAAGGAATCGAAGAGCTTTTGATCTAAAACATGCAACATATTCTGTCATATGTGGTGGATGTGGTGCTATTCAAATGGACATGTATGGCTGCCAATGGAACTTATGTATAATGGGACTGTAGATAGATGTTGCAGGATGAATTCTGAAGTGTATAGAGCTAGACTGTCTGTTCAGATTCCGTGAAATGCTGCAAAACTGATAGGTCAGTCACCAGACCTCAGCCTGATTTAGCATGTTTTTCAATTACTAAAGACAAAACTGAAAAGACACACAAACAGAAACTGAATGCAACGGCAGTTAAAGGGGTTTTACTCAGGATAGTTGATTAGCAACTAATCAGCAGAGGTCCGGTGATTGATGTGGCTTCCTCACTGCTTACCAAGCATAGCACTATCCATGTGCTTGGTGTTGCAACTGAGGCCCATTCACTTGAATGAGACTGAGCTGATGACTGATGAAGTAGAGCGTCGAGGCTTCTTCAAACCATTGGTTGGAGGAGGTGCGGGGAATTGGACCTGCAACGATCAGACACTGATGAGTTATAATTGGATGTAGACTTTAATAGATCATTTTCCTTAATTAGTTTGTGTAGTGTTAAGCATTAGTTTTGGACGCAAATATTCGAATAGCAAATATTAATTGTGAATATCGGCACTTCGGGAATTCGCGAATATTTAGAATATAGTGATATATTTTCGTAATTTTTGAATATTCAAGATTTTTTTTTTCATCAGTTATCTCCTTTCTTGCTTGTGGGCCAATGAGAAGGCTGCAATGTCTTTGTCTAAGCTTAGCAACATCCCTAGCAACCAATAGGAAAGTTGCCTACCCCTTACTATATAAGAACCTCCCCAGCAGCCCTTGTATGCAGTATTTTGCAGATCTGAGAGAGAAAGCAGTGTTATTGCTGTGTTCTCTGCTTTCCTGTGTCATTGCATTAGATAGTTAGTTAGTTTATATATATATATATAACACAGATAGATAGTGGGAGATAGTCAGTCAGTGTAGGTTGCCTCATACATACATACATACAGACATAGTGCTGTGATGTCACAAGTTCACAGCAATACTTAGTGCACCAATCACTAATAAGTAGTCAGACCTGTTAAAATGTGAAGTTGCACGTATTGCGCCAAAATATTCGCATCATTAGTGCCTATTTTGCAATCGCAAATATATTGGAGCACTCTATCTGCATATAAAGCAACCATGTAATGTTCTTCCGTGTCAACCATTCTCCAGTCTGAGGAAATTTCTAGCAGCTTGAAAAAGGTAGCTATAGGGACCCACGTCTGTATGTCGCGTGCATTACACGAATATTACATTGCCGATTTTTCGCGATCAAGAAAATAATCTCGAATTCGCGAATATATGACAAATATTCTACCAAATATTCGCAAACTATCACAAATTCTAATATTGCTCCTGCCGCTCATCACTATTAAGCACACTGTACCTCCACTAAAGTCTGCATGTATATACGACCGATATGTGCACTCGCCCTGAGGTGCTGGAGACGCTTTCTAGCTTCTTCATGCTCTCCACTTTGTGCTCCCTCTGCTCAGAGAGTAGGCAACCATTACAGTACGTGAGCCTGTAAGCATGCTTTATGTCAGACCCCTAACAATAATCATTAAAATGTCCTATCTATTATATATTTTCTTACCAATATATTGTATGTTCATCCCCAAGTGAAATATTGTAGTCCCCAATATGTATATTCCATATATATGCATCCAGATTTTACCATATTGCTATATTTCTCTGTATATATTTATGAGTTTAATAACATTGGTGGACATGTGGATATTAATACTCTGTTGTAATGGTATTTTACATACATAATTAAGAATTAATTGGTTCTGTCCCCTATAATTCTGTCCTCCTTTAATATCACCTTCTATATTCTTTGTAATGTAGTGAGCTATGGATAGTTAGACATACACAAACCCCCCATTTTACTGAGAATGATTCCTGAGTGATTATCTCAGAGACGTGTGTGCTGCACACTGGACATCCTTAGGAGGAGGGGCTAAAACATACAGTGCCTTGCAAAAGTATTCACCCCCTTGACTTTTTTGTGTTTTGATGCCTCACAACCTGGAATTAACATGGATTGTCAATACTTTGTAGAGCCACCTTTTGCTGCAATCATAGCTCCAAGTCGCTTTAGATAAGTCTCTATGAGCTTGCCACATCTTACCAATGGGATTTTTGCCCATTCCTCCTTGCAAAACTGCTCCAGCTCCTTCAAGTTGGCTGGTTTGCGCTTGTGAACAGCCATCTTTAAGTCTAGCCACAGATTTTCTATTGGATTGAGATCTGGGCTTTGATAAGGCCATTCCAACACATTTACATGTTTCTCTTAAATCAGTCAAGTGTTGCTTTAGTAGTGTGTTTGTGGTCATTGTCCTCCTGGAAGGTGAACTTCCATCCTAGCCTCAAATCAAGCACAGAGTGGTACAGGTTTTGCTCAAGAATTTCCCTGTATTTAGCACCATCCATCTTTCCCTCAACTCTGCCACCATGCTGCCACCATCATGTTTCACTGTGGGGATGGTGTTCTTTGTGTGATGTGATGTGTTGGGTTTGCGCCAGACATAGCATTTTCTTTGATGGCTGAAAAGTTAAATTTTAGTCTCATCAGACTAGAGCACTTTCCTCCATACCTTTTGAGAGTCTCCAACATGCCTTTTCACAAACTCACAACGTGACTTTTAGTTTTTTGCTGAAAGTGATTGTTTTCTTCTGGCAACTCTGCCATAAAGCCCAACTCTATGGAGCGTATGGCTTATTGTCATCCTATGTACAGATACTCCAGTCTCTGCTGTGGAACTCTGCAGCTCTTCCAGGGTTACCTTAGATCTCTGTGCTGCCTCTCTGATTAATGCCCTCCTTGCCCGGTCTGTGAGTTTTGGTGGGCGGCCGTATCTTGGTAGGTTTGCTGTTGTGCCATGTTCTTTCCATTTGGTTATTATAGATTTAATGGTGCTCCTGGGTATCATCAAAGATTTGGATATTTTTTTATAACCTAACCCTGGCTTGTACTTCTCAACAACATTGTCCCTTACTTGTTTGGAGAGTTCCTTGGTCTTCATGGCAGTGTTTGGTTAGTAATGCTTCTTGCTTTGGTGTTGCTGCCTTTGGGGCCTTTCAAAAAAGGTGTATATATGTAATAACAGATCATATGACACTTAGATTGCACTCAGGTGGACATCATTTCACTAATTATGTGACTTCTGAAGGTAATTGGTTGCACCAGAGCTTCTTATGGGCTTCTTAACAAAGGGGGGGGGGGGTGAATACATACGCACATGCCGATTTTCTGTTTTCTATTTCTAAACAATAGTTTTATTTATATATTTTTCTCATTTCACTTCACCAACTTAGATTCAAGTGAATTTAAGGCTGTAATGTAGCAAAACATGAAAAAAGTCAAGGGGGTTGAATACTTTTGCAAGGCACTGTATAAACCTTGTGATCAAAGACAGTTAATCAGAACTCCATTGAGAGCACCATTCAGGTAGAATGTTGTAAGGTCACTACCTCTGTCTTGTATTACTGCAGGGTGACGGTTACTAAGAAAGGTGATAAGAAATTGTGAAATGCTCTATAAAAATATTACACGATACATGATCAGCAGGGGCGTAACTACCATAGTGGCAGACCATGCCACTGCTATGAGGCCCAGGGCAAGAGGGGCCCAGTTGGGATTATCTTGTCTTTTACTGGAGGTGAAAACTTAGTCAGGGCTCTACCCTCTAAATAAACAACTTTTAGCAAACGAAGCAGTGGAAAAAATGGCCCAAGGGTCATTGAAAAGGATTTAGGCAGAAACCCTTCTGTCCTGTGTGGGGGGCCTGGTTTGATTCTTGCTATGGGGCCCTTACTTCTCCATGTACGCCACTGCCTGTCAGGTGAACACTGTAAAAAACAAAAAATAAAAACTCTACCAGAACGACCATTTTTTTGTTACCTTACCTCACAAAAAGCGTAATATTGAGTGTTCAAAAATCATATGTACTCCAAAATAGTACCAATAGAACTGTCACCTTATCCCATGGTTGCCAAAAGGGGGTCACTTTTTGGGAGTTTCTACTGTAGGGTGGATCAGGGGGGCTTCAAATGGGACATGGTGTCTAAAAACCAGTTCACCATCATCTGCCCTCCAAAACCCATCTGTCGCTCCTTTCCTTATGTGCCCTGTCGTGTGCCCTTACAGTAGTTTATGACCACATATGGGGTGTTTCTTTAAACTTCAGAATTAGGGTAATAGATATTGCGTTTTGTTTGGCTGTTCACCCTTGCTGTATATATGAATAATGGATTTAAATGGAAAATCTACCAAAAAAGTGAAATATAGAAATTTCATCTCCATTTTCCTTTAATTGTCATGGAACACCTAAAGGTTTAGCAAAATTTGTAAAATCAATTTTGAATAACTTGAGGGGGGTAGTTATTAAAATGGGGTCATTTTATCACTATTATGAACTACAATGTGTCACAAGAAAACAATCTCAGAATGGCTTGGATAAGTAAAAGTCTTCCAAAGTTATTATTGCATAAAGTGACACATGTCAGATTTCCAAAATTTGGCCTGGTCCATAAGTTGAAAAATGGCTTGGTACTGAAGGGGTTAAATTGAGCATCAAGCCTCAATCGTCCATTTACGCATATATACTGTATGCAGTTTCCTCATGGTCGCAATGTAATATTTTTAGGGGGTCTTTAAATTTAATTAAACAACATATATATGTGAATACTGTAACAATACCCAGGGTGTGGCAGCAATATATCCTGTGTGTGTTAAACTTAAAGAGGACCTTTCATGAGTCCAGACATTATGAAATAAGAAGGGGGTTGTGTAGGGTATAATTCATGGATGTAATATCGCTTACTAGTGTGTCTGTCCGGCGCTCCATTCCCCTGCTGTGGCCCCTGTTTACTTTACCCACCTGATATGCTAATGACCAGAATCGGTACAGGGAGGAGGAGACTGCCCTGTTTCTCAATGGGCGTCTCCTTCTCCCTTGCTATAGCGTGGTCCAATCACAGTGGAGAGCGTCACAGCCAGGGAGAAAAAAAACTCACCTTCTCCCTGGCTGTGACGCTTTTACGGCCCACTGGGTGAATGTTCTTTCCGCCACCACCCTGGCAATGAGGCCAGGTCCTTTTGACCCCCTCCTCAACAATTGTGTCATCCTGGCTCCCACTCCATGCACTTATCCTCTTCCATGGACATGTTTCCATCCCCAACAGCAGCTGGGTACAGGGTCACTCATACTACCATTCCTTCCTATCACATGTGTCAGGTCAAGCATTGCCACGCCATTTTGGAGCAGATAGGCTGTCAGACAGTAGTCACACTGGCGAGCAGTTGCTCAATTATATCAAGCAGCAAACATTCTGCTGGCTGTCACCTCATCGACTCCAATTGGGCAAAGTGGTCAGCAACAATGGGTGCAACATTGTGGCTGCCTTGAACCTGGGTGAAATAACAAATGCTCTCTGCATGGTGTACATTATCAACCTGGTGGTGCAGCACTTACATAATTAAGTACACTGGCTTGCGCAAGGTGTTGGCAAAATCCACGAGACTGTCCAAGCACTTCAGCCACTTTTACTTGGTAAAGAACGCTCTCCTGGACCTTTTGTGACAGAATGGCCTGCCACTACACAGATTAATCCGCGACATACCAACTCACTGGAATTCGAAATTGCACATGCATATGTACGAGCAGCACAAATCTGTGAACAATTTTGTCATGCACCAGACAGCCTCAGTGTAGCTGGCCAGCTAAGACCTGTCCTAGGTTGCTAGTATAGCCTTATATGTGTATACAACTAAACCTGCTAATAACCTTAATGCAGTTTCTATGTTTAGGTGTTAAAGAAAAAAGCTGAGTTATTTACTGTGACATCATGTTTTGGATGTCATAAAACTGTTATATTTTGTGTTCACAGAAACAGGAAAAGATAATATGCCTTTAAGATTCATTTTGTAATGTAAGGTAAGCTCAGTAACACAGCAGAAACAACAGAAAGCATAGTGTTAATCTGTTGTTGCTGGGCAGAAGTCTAGACCAATCACAGCCAGCTTCTCACACAGCAAGAGTTTTCACTAATCACAGCCAGCCTCACACACAACCTGTCTTGAATTCCACTAGCAGGAGATGCTAGAATCATTATTTACCAGAGACAGGAGCTGAAGAGACATTCACTCCACTGAGAGCTGAGTTTTATGGGAATAAGAGGCCAAAATAGGTATTTAAAACAAGTTATATAATGTTCATATTGTTAGTATTGTGTTTAGAACTGTAAACTGAACTAGATATATATGTGTTTACTTACAGTTCCACCAAATACAAATTCAATTGCAACCATACAATTGCAAATAAAAATTGCAAATACAAATTACAAGCATTCAGATTCCATATTGCAATCCAAAGTGCACACAACCATACCAGATCATACTCAACCAATCTGAAAATAATCACTGTTAACTGCATACTGTAAGTGAACTATTAGTTAGACCTCAGATATACCTCTCAGAGAGAAAATAAAGTGCTTAAATAACTTAAAGTGAGAGTACATAATGTGGGAATTCGCTCTGGTAGGCAGGGTAAGCAAAAACAAGGTTGTAAAGCAAAGTTCAGTGTTTATTGACATATAGGAAAAAACAAGCCAAAAGTGTTCAGTTTTGGTGCCTGGTCACAACACACAAAGTCCACAGTGCAAAAAGCCTTCACCTGGTCAGCAGATTTCCACCCGCAGTCCACAGCAGGCTTTAGAGGCCTTTTTCCCCAGCATGCGGATCTCACAAATAGATGGCCTCAGTGTCTCAAGACACAGACTCCACAGCTTCTCTGTCATGGAGGATAATCCACCCCAGATGAACGTGCTGGCTGGGTTTTTATATCCCAGCCAAAACCCAGCCTGGAACCATGAGGAACAGCCACCCACCCTGCTCTTTGGCTGCTCCCAATAAGAACCGGCCCGGATCGACTTTACAGCCATACTAACAGCTGAAGTGTCAGACTGCAACTGCAAAACTGACACTTGAGGGAAAAACCCGGTTCTTACCTCACCCAGGCCAGGAACCTCGGTGACACGTATCTTCCGTCAATGACGGCCCCTTGTTCCTTCTTACAATATACTCAAGAGAGAAATATATCCACCATTTTATGCTGAATGACAAGATTGAACAGTTGAACCACCATCTTATGTATACCGTCATTTTGTGATATCTTTTCAACACGTGTTTTGTACATGGACTATCTGCTGCGGAGGTGGCAGTGTTATATATATATATATAAGAAAAGTTGAAGTTAATAAAGAAGTTATTTGAAGCATTTGGTGTGCTCTTTAAACCGACTGTTTCCATAGAATGGCGCTAGAGGAATTACAGAGTAATAGACAGTCTGGTTAGAATAAAAGTCAGAGATATCAAAATTCTTCTAGTGCCACAGTGCAAATGGCACTTCATAGTGCTGCACCTGCCACAGTGGAACTATAGCCCTCAGAGGGCGAAGTGATAGCGCTTCTCAATTTGCACAGAAAAGAGCGCATTAGAGCAGTGAAGCGCCAGCATATACCGCTGCGCAACAACTGTTCCCTGAGTGAGCAAGCAAAGACACCTCAGCAGAGCTACCATAAAGGCCATAGAACGTGTGCATTAGTCAAACTGCAGCTGACACTTAAAGTGGCAGAACGTCAAAGGCAAGATAGTAAGAGAAAGAGCAACAACCCTCCTGCAATCCCTAGAGAGATAAAGAGATGCATGGTGGGAAGTCCAGAGCTAGAGTGCCTGCACCGCTATCCATGGAGAGTCCACATACTGCAGTCAGCTAGTTTCCCGCCACTAGGCCCAAAGCCTGCAGCAGCATATCCAAGCCAGCGCATCGCAAGTCATCACAGATCATCACAAGTCATCACAAAGCATCGAAAATCTGCACAGAGCATCGCAACTCAGTGCCGAGCATCGCAAGTCTGCACAGAGCATCACAAGTCAGAACAGAGCATCGCATCACATCAAGAAAGGACAAGTCTCCTTTAAGACATTTGTTCCAGCAACCTTTAGATCGCAGTATCCTGCTCTTCAGAATAAGGTCAGAGCTTTCCTTTTATTACTTATCATTGCATATAGGCTTTGGCATAAAGGGACATTTTTTGTGTGTTCAGGAATAAAAGACTTTAAATAAAAACAAAGGACAGTTTGTAGTACACTGACTTCTAAGCATTTAAAGTGAAAGTAATTTAATGCCTGCATTTATCGCTGTTGTAGTTAAAGTGACAGTGATTTATTTCTGCATTTGTCAGTATTGCATTTAAAGTGAAAGGACTCTTAATATTCGTATTGATTGTCAGTATTGCATTTAAAGTAAAATGTCTGAACCTAGTATTACCATGCCACTGTTAAAGGATACAAAGATAGATAGAGTAGCTGGGGAAGAGCAAGGGAACCTGTCTGAGGTAGAAGAGTCTGATAGAGAATTAGTCTTGCCTAAAACAAATATAGCCCAAGCAGATGAACTAAGACGTTCATCACGTGCCAGAAAACCGACCCCAAAGATGCTGGAAAATTTGGAGCAGGAAGCAGCACTGAAAGGATAAAATGTATGATAAATAGAAATTATACATTAAAGACATTCGTATAAAGCTTATAAAAGAGAACTTGAGCAATAATGTAGAGACGGTAGAAGAATCTGAATCATAGCTTATGGCAGCATATGTCAACCGGCATTCATTTACGACACCTTCCCAGGATATTGTAAGGATATGGACACATGTGCTGGGGTCACAAAAAATTTGGTAGAGCTCATGAGAGAACTATCATCTGCAGAAAACTATGATGAAGTTAAAGCGAGAAGTAGAATGAATGAGCTTGTTATGAGACACTATGCTAGGCCCTTAGGTGGCACCACAATCTGAAGTTTAACTTCCTTCGCTAGCAGAAGTGCCACCCATAAATCAGAGTCCTCAAATACTTCAGCCAAAAGAAAGGAATTAGCTGAACAACTTGCTGTCAAGAGAGCAGAAATTGAAATGGAAGCTGCCATTGAGGCGCAGCGCCAACTGATGGCTGAAAAGGATGCACAACGCCATCAGATGGAAGCTGAAATCGAGGCACAGCTCCAACAGATGAAAAGTCTTGAAAGGCAGAAGTTAAGATTAGGGTTGAGCGAGCCCAAACTGTAAAGTTCGGGTTTGTACCGAACTTTAGGAATTTTGGACCCCGGACCCGAACCCGAACTTTTCAGTAAAAGTTTGGGTTCGAGTTCGGTGTTTGGCGATTTATTGGCGTTTTTTGAAAGGCTGCAGAGCAGCCAATAAACAAGCGTTTTACTCTTGTGCCTTTAGAAGCCATCACAGCCATGCCTACTAATGGCATGGCTGTGATTGGCCAGTGCAGCATGTGACCCAGCCTATATATAAGCTGGAGTCACGTAGCGCTGCACGTCACTCTGCTCTGATTAGTGTAGGGATAGAATGCTACTGCTGTGAGGGAGAGAAAAGGAAAGAATCTTTAATCTGAAGTGCTTGTTAACTCAGCGATCTACATAGATTTAGTTTTGTGAGTGCAGTGCACAATCTTTTTACCCTGCCCTGAGCCCAGTGAAACAGAAAAATAACTTTTATCCGTCTGTTAGTTAGGTGGACGGAGGCCGCCATTTTATGCAAGCTCAGTGCACCTGCACAGCATACAGTCTTGTGAAAAAATTAGGACACCCTTTGAAAGCATGTGGTTTTTTGTAACATTTTTAATAAATGGTTATTTCATCTCCGTTTCAACAATACAGAGAGATTAAAGTAATCCGACTAAACAAAGAAAACTGAAGAAAAGTCTTTTCAAGATCTTCTGTAAATGTCATTCTACAAAAATGCCTATTCTAACTGAGGAAAAAGATAGGACACCCTTGCCCCTAATAGCGAGTGTTACCTCCTTTGGCTGAAATAACTGCAGTGAGACGGTTCTTGTAGCCATCTACCAGTCTTCGACATCGGTCTGAGGAAATTTTACCCCACTCCTCAATGCAGAACTTTTTCAGCTGTGAGATGTTTGAGGGGTTTCTTGCACGTACAGCCCTTTTCAAGTCACCCCACAGCATCTCAATGGGATTCAAATCTGGACTTTGACTTGGCCATTCCAGGACTCTCCATTTCTTCTTTTTCAGCCAATCTTTGGTTGATTTACTAGTATGTTTTGGGTCATTGTCATGTTGCATGGTCCAGTTCCGCTTCAGCTTTAATTTTCTAACTGATGGTCTCACATGTTCTTCAAGCACCTTCTGATACACAGTAGAATTCATCGTGGATTCTATGATGGTGAGCTGACCAGGTCCTGCTGCAGCAAAGCAGCCCCAAACCATGACACTTCCACCTCCATGCTTCACAGTTGGTATGAGGTTCTTTTCTTGGAATGCTGTGTTTGGTTTACGCCAAACATGTCCTCTGCTGTTGTGTCCAAATAATTCAATTTTGGACTCATCTGTCCAAAGAACATTATTCCAGAAGTCCTGGTCTTTGTCAACTTTATCGCTGGCAAATGTCAGTCTGGCCTCGATGTTTCTCTTGGAAAGCAAAGGTTTCCTCCTTGCACACCTCCCATGCAAGTTAAACTTGTACAGTCTCTTTCTGATTGTAGAGGCATGTACTTCTACATCAACAGTAGCCAGAGCCTGCTGTAGTTCTCGAGATGACACTTTAGGGTTTTTGGATACCTCTTTTAGCATCTTGCGGTCTGCTCTTGGGGTGAACTTGCTGGGGCGACCAGTCCTGGGCATGTTGGCAGTTGTTTTGAAAGCCCTCCACTTGTAGACTATCTTCCGGACAGTGGAATGGCTGATTTCAAAATCTTTTGAGATCTTTTTAAATCCCTTCCCAGACTCATAGGCTGCTACAATCTTTTTTCTGAAGTCCTCTGACAGCTCTTTTGCTCTCACCATGGTGCTCACTCTCACTTCAACAGTCAGGAGCACACCAAACTAAATGTCTGAGGTTTAAATAGGGCAAGCCTCATTCAACATGCAGAGTAACGATCTACTAATTATGTGCACCTGGTGTGATATACCTGTGTGAGATCTGAGCCAATTTAAGAGGGAATACATGTGAGGGTGTCCTATCTTTTTCCTCAGTTAGAATAGGCATTTTTGTAGAATGACATTTACAGAAGATCTTGAAAAGACTTTTCTTCAGTTTTCTTTGTTTAGTTGGGTTACTTTAATCTCTCTGTATTGTTGAAACGGAGATGAAATAACCATTTATTAAAAATGTTACAAAAAACCACATGCTTTCAAAGGGTGTCCTAATTTTTTCACATGACTGTATGTGCATTTGTGACATTCAAATCCAAGCTTGAAATACTGCAATAATAATCTTGGTTTAAAAAAACACAAATTTTTTGCAATATCCTACATCTGGTGCCTTTGCAGCATTTGTCAGTATGAAATACAAGCTTGCAATACTTCAATAATTTTCTGGGTTTAAAAAATCACCAATTTTTTGCAAGACCCTACATCAGGGGCCTTGGCAGCATATGTCAGTGTGAAATCCAAGCTTGAAATACTGCAATAATAATCTGGGTTTAAAAAATCACAGCATTTGTCAGTGTGAAATCCAAGCTTGCAATACTTCAATAATTCTCTGGGTTTAAAAAAGAACACACATTTTTGGCAATACCCCAGTACATTTGGGGCCTATACTGCATTTGTTAGTGTGACATACAAGCTAGAAATACTGCAATAATATTCTTGGTTTAAAACAAAACAACCATTTTAGGCAAAAAAATACATTTGCAGCCTTTGCTGCATCTGTCAGTGTGAGATACATGCGTTAGATACTGCTGTTCTAGTCTATTATTAAAAAAACACCCATTTTGGGCAAAAAACTAAATTTGCAGCCTTTCCTGCATCTCTCCGTGTGAAATATACACGTTAGATACTGGTGTTCTAGTCTGTTATAAAAAAAACACCCATTTTGGACACAAAACTGAATTTGCAGCCTTTCCTGCATCTCTCAGTGTGAGATACACGCGTTAGATACTGGTGTTCTATTCTGTTATTAAAAAAACACCCATTTTAGACACAAAACTAAATTTGCAGCCTTTGCTGCATTTGTCAGTGTGAGACACACGCGTTAGATATTGGATTTCTATGCTGTTATTAAAAAAACACCCATTTTTGGCAAAAAACTAAATTTGCAGCCTTTGCTGTGTATGTCAGTGTGAGATACACGCGTTAGATACTGGTGTTCTATTCTGTTATTTAAAAAAACACCCATTTTGGGCAAAAAACGAAATTTGCAGCCTTTGCTGTGTATGTCAGTGTGAGATACATGCGTTAGATACTGCTGTTCTATTCTGTGTTTAAAATAACACCCATTTTGGGCAAAAAACTAAATTTGCAGCCTTTGCTGCATCTGTCAGTTTGAGATGCAAGCATTAGATACTGCTGTTCTAGTTTGTTATAAAGAAAAACACCCATTTTGGGTAAAATACTTAATTTTGCAGTCTTTGCTGCATCTGTCAATAGGAGATACATGCGTAAGATACTGGTGTTCCATTCTGTTATTAAAAAAACACCCATTTTGGGCAAAAAACAAAATTTGCAGCCTTTGCTGCATATGGCAGTGTGAGATACATGCGTTAGATACTGGGGTTTTATTCTGTTATTAAAAAAAACACCCATTTTGGGCAAAATACTTAATTTTGCAGACTTTGCTGCATCTGTCAGTGTGAGATACAAGCTTGAAATACTGCAATAATATTCAGGGTTTAAAAAAAACAAAAATTTTTTGCAATACCCTACATCTGGGGCCTATGCTGCATTTGTTAGTGTGACATACAAGCTCGAAATACTGCAATAATATTCTAGGATTATAAAAACACCCATTTTGGGCAAAAAACTAAATTTGCAGCCTTTGCTGCATCTGTCATTATCAGATACACGCGTTAGATACTAGTGTTTTATTCTGTTTTAAAAATAAAACATCTTGGGCAAAATACTTAATTTTGCAGCCTTTGCTGTATCTATCAGTGTGAGATACAAGCTTAAAATACTGCAATAATATTCAGGGTTTAAAAAAACACTCATTTTCATTTTTGGCAATAACCTACATCTGGGGCCTTTTCTGCATTTGTCAGTGTTACAAACAAGCTAGAACTACTGCAATAATATTGTGTTTAAAAAAGCACCAATTTTGGGCAAAAAACTGAATTTGCAGACTTTACTGCATCTGTCAGTTTGAGATGCACCCATTAGATAATGGTCTTCTAGTCTGTTATAAAAAAAACACCCATTTTGGGCAAAATACTTAATTTTGCAGACTTTACTGCATCTGTCAGTGTGAGATACACGCGTTAGATACTGCTGTTCTATTATGTTATTAAAAAAACACAAATTTTTGGGAAAATACTTAATTTTGTAGACTTTGCTGCATTTGTCAGTGTGAGATACACGCGTTAGATACTGCTGTTCTATTCTGTTATTAAAAAAAACACCCATTTTGGGCAAAATACTTAATTTTGCAGCCTTTGCTGCATCTGTCAGTGTGAGATACAAGCTTAAAATACTGCAATAATATTCAGGGTTTAAAAAAACACCAATTTTTTGCAATACCCTACATCTGGGGCTTATGCTGCATTTGTTAGTGTGACATACAAGCTAGAAATACTGCAATAATATTCTGGGTTTATAAAAACATCCATTTTGGGCAAAAAACTAAATTTTCAGCCTTTGCTGCACCTGTTAGTATCAGATACATGCATTAGATACTGGTGTTTTATTCTGTTATAAAAATAAAACATTTTGGGCAAAATACTTAATTTTGCAGCCTTTGCTATATCTGTGAGTGTGAGATATAAGCTTGAAATACTGAAATAATATTCAGGGTTTAAAAAAGCACCCATTTTTGGCAATAACCTACATCTGGGGCCTATGCTGCATTTGTCAGTGTGACATACAAGCTAGAAATACTGCAATAATATTCTGGGTTTATAAAAACATCTATTTTGGCCAAAAAACTAAATTTGCAGCCTTTGCTGCACCTGTTAGTATCAGATACATGCATTAGATAGTGGTGTTTTATTCTGTTATAAAAATAAAACATTTTTGGCAAAAAACCTAATTTTCAGCCTTTGCTGCCTCTGTCAGTTTGAGATGCACGCATTAGATAATGGTGTTCTATTCTGTTATAAAAAAAACACCAATTTTGGGCAAAATACTTAATTTTGCAGCCTTTGCTGCATCTGTCAGTGTGAGATACAAGCTTGAAATACTGCAATAATATTTAGGGTTTAAATAAACACCCATTTTGGGCAAAAAAATAAATTTACAGCCTTTGCTGCATCTGTCAGTGTGAGATACACGCGTTAGATACTGCTGTTCTATTTTGTTATTAAAAAAACATTAATTTTGGGCAAAATGCTTAATTTTTCAGCCTTTGCTGTATCTGTCAGTGTGAGATACAAGCTTGAAATACTGCATTAATATTCAGGGTTTAAAAAAAGCACCTATATTTGGTTATAAACTACATCTGGGGCCTATGCTGCATTTGTTAGTGTGACATACAAGCTAGAAAAACTGCAATAATATTTTGGGTTTAAAAAAAAACACCCATTTTGTGCAAAAAATAACTAAATTTGCAGCCTTTGCTGCATTAGCCAGTGTGAGATACACGTGTTAGATACTGCTGTTCTATTTTGTTATTAAAAAAACACCCATTTTGTGAAAAATACTTAATTTTGCAGCCTTTGCTGCATCTGTCAGTGTGAGATACACGCGTTAGATACTGGTGTTCTATTCTGTTATAAAAAAAACACCCATTTTGGGCAAGATCCTAAATTTGAGAAATATGAGGAGAGCATCAAAGAGGGGGCGTGGCCCCGGTCGTGGTGCTGCTGGTGGAGCTCCTGTTGCAAGGAGAGGATGTGGTCGATCTGTGCCAGCTACACGCACAAGTGAAACACCTTCCTCAGGTACGAGTAGGCGACAGAACCTTCAGCGTTATTTGCTCGGGTCTAATGCGGCTCTACGAATGGTGAGGCCAGAACAAGTACAGGCGATAGTAGATTGGGTTGCTGACAGTGCCTCCAGTTCCTTTACATTGAAAGATCAGAGTTGGCACCTGCAGCCGATGTCCATTAGTCTTTCACCTCACCCCGGTGCAAATCAGCCAAGCAGTCTGAGCCCCAAGTCATGCAGCAGTCTCTTCTGCTTTTTGATGACTCTGCTAGCAGGGTTTCCCAGGGCCATCCACCTAGCCCTGCCTCAGAAGTGGAAGAGATTGAGTGCACCGATGCCCAACCACTTATGTTTCAAGATGAGTACATGGGAGGACTATCGCAGCACGTCTCGGATGATGGCGAAACACATGTGCCAACTGCTGTGGCTTTCAAAAGTGTGCAGACCGACAAGGAGGGCAGGGGTTAAAACTGGGTGGAAGATGATGTGGAGGACGATGAGGTCCTCGACCCCACATGGAATCAAGGTCATGCGAGTGACCTGTGTAGTTTGGAGGAAGAGGCGGTGGTCGCACAGAGCCACCAGCACAGCAGAAGAGGGAGCAGGGTGCAAAAGCGGAGCGGCCACCCCCTAGACAGTTTGCCTGCTACTGCCCCCCACAGCAAAGGACCGAGCACACCAAAGCCAGCTCCAAGGAGTTCCCTGGCAAGTCAGTTCTTCAGACAATGTGCTGACGACAAGACACAAGTGGTTTGCACACTGTGCATTCAGAGCCTGAAACGAGGGAGAAACGTTCTCAACCTGAGCACAACCTGCATGACCAGGCATCTAAGTGCAAAGCACAATCTGCAGTGAAGTAGGCACCTCAATAACAAAGAAAGGTCTCTGGCTCCTCCTGCTTCCTCTTCTGCTGCAGTCTCGGCCTCTTCATCCACCTCTGGAGTGACAGTGCCACCTGCCACCCTGCAAACAGAGAATCTGCCAGCAACACCACCACCTGGGTCACCAAGCATCTCCACAATGTCCCAGAGAAGCATTCAGGTCTCCATCTCCCAAACACTGGAGTGGAAGAGGAAGTACCCCTCTACCCACCCGCGATTCCTGGCCCTGAATGCCAAAATTTCAAAATTACTGTCCTTTGAAATGCTGGCATTCCGTCTGACGGAGACGGAGAGTTTTAAAAGCCTTATGGTGGTGGCTATCCCACAGTATGTCACGCCCAGCCGCCACGACTTTTCCAGGCATGCCACTCCTTCCCTGCACAACCAAGTGGGGGACAAAATCAGGTGTGCACTGCGCAACGCCATCTGTGGCAAGGTCCACCTAACTACGGATATGTGGCACAGTAAGCACGGTCAGGGACTTTATATCTCCATAACAGCACACTGGGTAAATGCAGTGGCAGCTGGGCCTGAGGCGGATAGCAGTTTGGCGCATGTCCTTCCACCACCGAGGATTGCAGGGCGCTTCAGTTTGACTCCTGTTGCTTCATCCTCCTACTCCGCTTCCTCATCCTCTAAAGGCTCCTCATCCGTTCAGCGTAACACCTTCAGCACCAACTTCAGCACAGCTAGAGGTAAACGACAGCAGGCAGTTTTAAAATTTATCTGTTTGGGGGACAAACCCCACACCGCGCAGGAGCTGTGGACGGGCCTTGAACAACAGACCGATGAGTGGTTGGTGCCAGTGAGCCTCAATCCCGG
>NC_053391.1:252848930-252897770 GCF_905171765.1 Bufo bufo | reverse complement strand
AGCAACACCATCAAACGATCTCCTTCAAAGGTCAGAATAGAAGTAAGGACTATATCTGGCAATGACTGCAAGTGAAACTGAAACTAATATAGTAGCTGGGAGTGGCAGACAGGACTCACCTGAGAAGGATGCCTACAAACTCCCAGTCAGGACAAAAAAGTTCACAAGGCAAAACCCGGATGACATACCCTGAACCATGGAGCAAACTCACAAGCTATCGCGAGTAGCAAGTCGCTGCGACCTTCTCCTCCCAGACCTGTCTGGATCAGTCACAGTCATGACAGGCTTTTGTTTCAAGATAACGCGATGAGTTGCAAAATTTGAGTTAAGAGTTTGTGTGTTAACTTTGCTACATCTGTAAGTGCATTTTGTCTTGCATTTTGTTGTTTTATTGTGTTTGTTGTTGTCTAGTAGTGATGAGCGGCAGGTGCCATTTTCGATTTCGACGAAATTCGCGAATATTCGATAGAATATTCGTTTTATATTCGTCGAAATCGAATATTCGTCATTATTCTTGTTATCGCGATTAATATGCGATTTAAATAATCGCATATTGCGATTTTAACTTAAAGGCTACTCTCCTATTGAAATAGCAATGCGATTAATTCAAGTTATAATAATCGAATATCGATTTTAACTTAGCACTGCTATATTCCATATTCGTTAATTCTAGCCTAATATGGAATATAGCAGTGCTAAGTTAAAATTGAAATTCGATTATTATAACTTGAATTAATCTAATTGCGATTTCAACTTAGACCTGGTTTACTATGGTTGGCTTGGTAGAATTAGCGAATATGACGAATGTATTCGTCATATTCCACAAAACGAATATAACGAATGTATTCGTCATATTCCACAAAACGAAGATAACAAAGTATTCTGCATCTTCGTTTTAGCTACCTATTCATCAACTTCGCTAATTCTAGCAATCATATAGGAAAGTTTACTATAGAGACAGCTAAGTTTAATTCGCTATGCGATTATATTACTTTGCTTTTTTTAAAAAAAAAAAATTGAATAATTATAATTATAATTATTATAATTATTCTATTTATAAAAAAAAAGCTAAGTAATATAATCGCATAGCGAATTAAACTTAGCTGTCTCTATAGTAAACTTTCCTATATGATTGCTAGAATTAGCGAAGTAGATGAATAGGTAGCTAAAACGAAGATGCAGAATACTTCGTTATCTTCGTTTTGTGGAATATGACGAATACATTCGTCATATTCGCTAATTCTACCAAGCCAACCATAGTAAACCAGGTCCAAGTTGAAATCGCAATTCGATTAATTCAAGTTATAATAATCGAATTTCGATTTTAACTTAGCACTGCTATATTCCATATTAGGCTAGAATTAACGAATATGGAATATAGCAGTGCTAAGTTAAAATCGAAATTCGATTATTATAACTTGAAATAATCGAATTGCGATTTCAACGTAATTCTCAAATCCGACAGTACATTCTAGTATATGGAGACGTTCCCATGGTGATGGGAACGCTCCATGAGCACGGAAGTCGGCAGAAGCGGCAACGGGCACTGACTGGAGCAGCCAGGAAGCCAGGAATCCAAAGGACAGGTAAGAACAACTTTAGGGAAGTGGGAAAGAAAAAAAGTCAAACAATTAAAAAAAAAATATATATATTCTAAATATCGAATTTATATCACTATATTCGAAATATTCGCGAATTAGCTTAGTGCCGATATTCGCGAAAAAAATTCGATATTCGAATATTCGCGCTCAACACTATTGTCTAGGCCTCAGGGAGATGCTGGTTCCTTCATCTGGGAAGGAACCAGTAGTCTCATTCTCTGCCACCATTCCTAGGGCCTAACAGGGTCTTCAGGGCCTAGGTTCCGGTGTATGAGTATTTCCACCTTCAGGGTCTACTCATACTGGCAGGAGTCAGGGAGAGGTCTAAGGATTCCTAGGAGGTCACCATCCCTCTCCCTTAGCTTTGAGGCCTAGACTCTGGTCTCTTCCTTCTGTGTGCCATTTGGTGTTACCCCCTCCCCATTACTGGTTACATTATCAACCGCCAGAAAAAAGTCATTTAGTTGGTGTCAGTGCAGCGATGGATACTGTTTCTGCACTGGTCAATCATATGCAGGGATTGTCTTTGGAGGTGGCTGACCTCCACACGGCCGTCTCGCAGTTTCAGAGACTACAGGGGGCGGCTTCCAGCAGCGTTAACCAGGCCTGCCCAGAACCTTAGGTCGCTCTCCCGGATAGGTTTTCCGGGGGAAGTGACAACTTTGTTTGGTTCAGGGAGTCGTGCAAACTATATTTTAGACTACATCCTAACTCTTCTGGGGACAAGGGTCAAAGAGTGGAGATTATTATTTAGTTACTGAAAGGTGATGCTCAGTCTTGGGCGTTTTCGTTGCCGACTGGATCACAATCCCTCTGGTAGGTAGATGGATTTTTCAGAGGTCTGGGGCTTATCTACGATGACCCAGATCGGGGCTCCCTGGCCGAGACTAAGTTGAGTGGCTTACAAGAGGTAGTGTGTTCTGCGGAGTCCTATTGCTCTGAATTTAGGAGATGGGCAGCTGATACTGAGAGGAATGACCCTGTCCTCCGTAGTCAATTCTGTCAAGGGTTATCCAAGAACCTGAAGGACGCATTGGCATTTCACGAAAAAGTCATTGGAGGCGGCCATGTCTCTGGCTGTACATATTGATAGACGCCTGAGGGAGAGATCTAAAGTTCCTCTCGCTCGGGACGCACTATTATATGGGAAAGCGGCCTCTTCTGACACTTTGGGTAAGGAGGCTCTGAGCTCATGTCTGATGATGAGCCAATGCAGTTGGGAGAAGTCACTCCTAGACCTGGTAATAAAAATGTTAGGGTCAAGAAAAGACTCTGCTTTTTCTGTGGTAAAGGGGGACATTTTGTTAACATATGTCATTATGTTAAACGTCAAGGTGAAAAAGAGAGAAAGAGAACTAATGTGTTTAGTCCTCTTCTCACTCTTGGTAGTGTGGGTGGGGAATCTGAGAATGTACTTATATCATTTACCGGTAGTACCCGATTTATCCTGCCTGCCAAGGTGGCACAAGACTCCCAAACTGTGGGAATTGAAGTATTTATTGACAGTGGGGCAGGGGTTAACCTAGTGGATGGCCAATTCATCCGTATGCAACAACATTAGACAAAAATATTTTGGTGTTTGCGATTGATTCAGCTCCACTCTCACAAAAATATTTGTCACAAATTGTGCAGGACATTCGCCTAAAGGTGGAAAATTCTCATCAAGATTCCATTTCATGTTTTGTGCTGGAGGGTCTGCCTGCTCCTCTGGTTCTAGGTTTACCGCGGTTATCCAAACATAACCCTACCATTAATTGGCAAGCGAGACAGATTCTTTATTGGAGTGAATTTTGCATAGACAACTGTCTTAGCACGTCGCTTTCTGTTGTAACCACTAAAATTGTACCTTATTTTATTTCAGATTTTTCTGATGTATTCTCTGAAAGTGGAGACCAGGAGTTGCCTCCTCATCGGGAGTATGATTGCCCCGTCAACCTTATTCCCGGAGCTAGATTGCCCAAGTCTCGGTTGTATAATCTTTCTGAACCCGAAAGAGTAGCCATGCGAGAATATATCACCGAGAGCTTGGCTAAAGGTCATATTAGACTATCCAAATCACCAGTGGATGCAGGGTTCTTCTTTGTAAAAAAGAAGGATGGAACCCTTAGGCCATGTTTGGACTTCCGTGAGCTTAATCGCATTACTGTCCGTGATCCCTATCCCCTTCCTTTGATCCCAGATTTGTTCAATCAGATTGTCGGTGTCAAAGAGTTCTTTAAATTGGATTTGAGGGGGGCACATAATCTGGTAAGGATCAAGGAGGGGGATGAATGGAAGACAGCTTTTAATACTCCTGAAGGTCATTTTTATAATTTTGCCATTCCTTTTGGGTTGAACAATGCTCCTGCTGTTTTTAAAAATTTAATCAATGACATCTTTCATCATCTGGTAGGCAGTTTTGTGGGGCTGTATCTGAATGATATTTTAATTTATTCCACCGACATGGAGAAGCATTAGGATCATGTGAGACAGGTCTTACAGATCCTAAGGATAAATTGTATGTAGGGATGAGCGAACCCGAACTGTATAGTACGGGTTTGTACCGAATTTTGGGGTGTCCGTGACACGGACCCGAACCCAAACATTTTCGTAAAAGTCCGGGTTCGGGTTCGGTGTTCGGCTCTTTCTTGGCGCTTTTTGAAAGGCTGCAAAGCAGCCAATCAACAAGCGTCATACTACTTGCCCCAAGAGGCCATCACAGCCATGCCTACTATTGGCATGGCTGTGATTGGCCAGTGCAGCATGTGACCCAGCCTCTATTTAAGCTGGTGTCACGTAGCGCCGCACGTCACTCTGCTATGATCAGTATAGGGAGAGGTTGCAGCTGCGACGTTAGGGCGAGATTAGGCAGATTAACTCCTCCAAAAGACTTCATTCTGTGATCGATCTGCAGCTGTGGATCATTGAAGTGCTATTATTGACTTGCTCACTTTTTTGAGGCTGCCCAGAGCGTTTTTAGATCACTTTTTTTCTGGGGTGATCGGCGGCCATTTTGTGACTTGTGGTGAGCCAGCACAAGCTATCACCAAGTGTATTTAACCATCGATAGTGTGGTTATTTTGTGCTATATCCTACATCAGCTGCAGGCTGAGCCTGTGTCACCGAAGTGCATTTAACCATCAACAGTCTGGTTATTTTTTGGCCATATACTACATCAGCTGCAGGCTGAGCCTGTGTCACCGAAGTGCATTTAACCATCGACAGTCTGATTATTTTTTGGCCATATACTACATCTGGTGCAGGCTGAGCCTGTGTCACCCAAGTGCATTTAACCATCAACGGTGTGGTAATTTTTTGGCCATATATTACATCAGGGGCAAGTTGAGCCTGTCACCCAGCGCCTAAAAAATAGACCTAACATTTCTATTCAACCAAATCTGTACTGTTTTAGCTGGTCAAGTTATTTGTAGTGACCGTAAGAGCACACTTTTTTTTCTGGGTTGAAAAACCATTCCCAAATTTGCCATTCTCAAAATAACTAGTTTCTGGTATTTGAGGCCTACTTGAAATCTATCCCAAAAAGAATATCTTACATTGAAGCTAGTGATAGTGTCATTCAGAAAAACCTAAGACACACGCTAGCGTGCTGATAGAAATCTGATTCTGTGATTAAACCTATACCTGTCACACAGCGCAAAAAAACAAACAGCCCTCACATCTCTATTTAACCAAATCTCTACTGTTTTAGCTGGTCAAGTTATTTGTAGTGACCGTAAAAGCACACTTTTTTTTCTGGGTTGAAAAACCATTCCCAAATTTGCCATTCTCAAAATTGTGGTGAACGGGAACAATGAGGAAAACATCTAATAAGGGACGCAGACGTGGACATGGTCGTGGTGGTGTTAGTGGACCCTCTGGTGCTGGGAGAGGACGTGGCCGTTCTGCCACAGCCACACGTCCTAGTGAACCAACTACCTCAGGTCCCAGTAGCCAGCAGAATTGACAGCGATATTTGGTGGGGCCCAATGCCGTTCTAAGGATGGTAAGGCCTGAGCAGGTGCAGGCATTAGTCAATTGGGTGGCCGACAGTGGATCCAGCACGTTCACATTATCTCCCACCCAGTCTTCTGCAGAAAGCGCACAGATGGCGCATGAAAACCAAGCCCATCGGTCTGTCACATCACCCCCATGCATATCAGGGAAACTGTCTGAGCCTCAAGTTATGCAGCAGTCTCTTATGCTGTTTGAAGACTTTGCTGCCAGGGTTTCCCAAGGGCATCCACCTAGCCCTTCCCCAGGGGTGGAAGAGATAGAATGCACTAACGCACAACCACTTATTTTTCCTGATGATGAGGACATGGGAATACCACCTCAGCACGTCTCTGATGATGACGAAACACAGGTGCCAACTGCTGCGTCTTTCTGCAGTGTGCAGACTGAACAGGAGGTCAGGGATCAAGACTGGGTGGAAGATGATGCAGGGGACGATGAGGTCCTAGACCCAACATGGAATGAAGGTCGTGCCACTGACTTTCACAGTTCGGAGGAAGAGGCAGTGGTGAGACCGAGCCAACAGCGTAGCAAAAGAGGGAGCAGTGGGCAAAATCAGAACACCCGCCGCCAAGAGACTCCGCCTGCTACTGACCGCCGCCATCTGGGACCGAGCACCCCAAAGGCAGCTTCAAGGAGTTCCCTGGCATGGCACTTCTTCAAACAATGTGCTGACGACAAGACCCGAGTGGTTTGCACGCTGTGCCATCAGAGCCTGAAGCGAGGCATTAACGTTCTGAACCTTAGCACAACCTGCATGACCAGGCACCTGCATGCAAAGCATGAACTGCAGTGGAGTAAACACCTTAAAAACAAAGAAGTCACTCAGGCTCCCCCTGCTACCTCTTCTGCTGCTGCTGCTTCGGCCTCTTCTGCTGCTGCCGCCGCCTCGGCCTCTTCCTCCGCCTCTGGAGGAACGTTGGCACCTGCCGCCCAGCAAACATGGGATGTACCACCAACACCACCACCTGCGTCACCAAGCATCTCAACCATGTCACACGGCAGCGTTCAGCTCTCCATCTCACAAACATTTGAGAGAAAGCGTAAATTCCCACCTAGCCACCCTCGATCCCTGGCCCTGAATGCCAGCATTTCTAAACTACTGGCCTATGAAATGCTGTCATTTAGGCTGGTGGACACACACAGCTTCAAACAGCTCATGTCACTTGCTGTCCCACAGTATGTTGTTCCCAGCCGCCACTACTTCTCCAAGAAAGCCGTGCCTTCCCTGCACAAACAAGTGTCCGATAAAATCAAGTGTGCACTGCGCAATGCCATCTGTGGCAAGGTCCACCTAACCACAGATACGTGGACCAGTAAGCACGGCCAGGGACGCTATATCTCCCTAACTGCACACTGGGTAAATATAGTGGCGGCTGGGCCCCAGGCGGAGAGCTGTTTGGCGCACGTCCTTCCGCCGCCAAGGATCGCAGGGCAACATTCTTTGCCTCCTGTACCCTCCTTCTCCTACTCAGCTTCCTCCTCCTCTTCTTCCACCTGCTCATCCAGTCAGCCACTCACCTTTACCACCAACTTCAGCACAGCACGGGGTAAACGTCAGCAGGCCATTCTGAAACTCATATGTTTGGGGGACAGGCCCCACACCGCACAGGAGTTGTGGCGGGGTATAGAACAACAGACCGACGAGTGGTTGCTGCCGGTGAGCCTCAAGCCCGGCCTGGTGGTGTGCGATAATGGGCGAAATCTCGTTGCAGCTCTGGGACTAGCCGGTTTGACGCACATCCCTTGCCTGGCGCATGTGCTGAATTTGGTGGTGCAGAAGTTCATTCGCAACTACCCCGACATGTCAGAGCTGCTGCATAAAGTGCGGACCGTCTGTTCGCGCTTCCGGCGTTCACACCCTGCCGCTGCTCGCCTGTCTGCGCTACAGCGTAACTTCGGCCTTCCCGCTCGCCGCCTCATATGCGACGTACCCACCAGGTGGAACTCCACCTTGCATATGCTGGACAGACTGTGCGAGCAGCAGCAGGCCATAGTGGAGTTTCAGCTGCAGTCAGTGGCGATGACGCCGTTATCAGCGTTACAATACCACTTCTATGTCTCCTTGAGAAAACACTTAGGGCGATGATGGAAGAGGAGATGGCCTAGGAGGAAGAAGAGGAAGAGTGGTCATTTTTAGCACTTTCAGGCCAGTCTCTTCAAAGTGACTCAGAGGGAGTTTTTTTGCAACACCAGAGGCCAGGTACAAATGTGGCCAGACAGGGCCCACTACTGGAGGACGAGGATGAGGAGGAGGTGGAGGAGGATGAGGATGAAGCATGTTCACAGCGGGGTGGCACCCAAAGCAGCTCGGGCCCATCATTGGTGCGTGGCTGGGGGGAAACACAGGACAATGACGATACGCCTCCCACAGAGGACAGCTTGTCCTTACCTCTGGGCAGCCTGGCACACATGAGCGACTACATGCTGCAGTGCCTGCGCAACGACAGCAGAGTTGCCCACATTTTAACGTGTGCGGACTACTGGGTTGCCACCCTGCTGGATCCCCGGTACAAAGACAATGTGCCCACCTTACTTCCTACACTGGAGCGTGATAGGAAGATGCGCGAGTACAAGCGCACGTTGGTAGACGCGCTACTGAGAGCATTCCCAAATGTCACAGGGGAACCAGTGGAAGCCCAAGGCGAAGGCAGAGGAGGAGCAAGAGGTCGCCAACGCAGCTGTGTCACGGCCAGCTCCTCTGAGGGCAGGGTTAGCATGGCAGAGATGTGGAAAAGTTTTGTCACCACGCCACAGCTAACTGCACCACCACCTGATACGGAACGTGTTAGCAGGAGGCAACATTTCACTAACATGGTGGAACAGTACCTGTGCACACCCCTCCACGTACTGACTGATGGTTCGACCCCATTCAACTTCTGGGTCTCCAAATTGTCCACGTGGCCAGAGCTAGCCTTTTATGCCTTGGAGGTGCTGGCCTGCCCGGCGGCCAGCGTTTTGTCTGAACGTGTATTCAGCGCGGCAGGGGGCGTCATTACAGACAAACGCAGCCGCCTGTCTACAGCCAATGTGGACAAGCTGACGTTCATAAAAATGAACCAGGCATGGATCCCACAGGACCTGTCCATCCCTTGTGCAGATTAGATATTAACTACCTCCCCTTAACAATATATTATTCTACTCCAGGGCACTTCCTCATTCAATACTATTTTTAATTTCATTTTACCATTATATTGCGGGGCAACCCAAAGTTGAATGAACCTCTCCTCTGTCTGGGTGTCGGGGCCTAAATGTGTGACAGTGGCCTGTTCCAGTGGTGGGTGACGTGAAGCCTGATTCTCTGCTATGACATGAAGACAGATTCTGCGCTGACATAAGGCCAGATTCTCTGTTACGGGACCGCTCTCCTCTGTCTGGGTGCCGGGGCCTAAATGTGTGACAGTGGCCTGTTCCAGTGGTGGGTGACGTGAAGCCTGATTCTCTGCTATGACATGAATACATATTCTGCGCTGACATAAGGCCAGATTCTCTGTTACGGGACCTCTCTCCTCTGCCTGGGTGCCTGGGCCTAAATGTGTGACAGTGGCCTGTTCCAGTGGTGGGTGACGTGAAGCCTGATTCTCTGCTATGACATGAAGACAGATTCTGCGCTGACATAAGGCCAGATTCTCTGTTACGGGACCTCTCTCCTCTGCCTGGGTGCCTGGGCCTAAATGTGTGACAGTGGCCTGTTCCAGTGGTGGGTGACGTGAAGCCTGATTCTCTGCTATGACATGAAGACAGATTCTGCGCTGACATAAGGCCAGATTCTCTGTTACGGGACCTCTCTCCTCTGCCTGGGTGCCTGGGCCTAAATGTGTGACAGTGGCCTGTTCCAGTGGTGGGTGACGTGAAGCCTGATTCTCTGCTATGACATGAATACAGATTCTGCGCTGACATAAGGCCAGATTCTCTGTTACGGGACCTCTCTCCTCTGCCTGGGTGCCTGGGCCTAAATGTGTGACAGTGGCCTGTTCCAGTGGTGGGTGACGTGAAGCCTGATTCTCTGCTATGACATGAAGACAGATTCTGCGCTGACATAAGGCCAGATTCTCTGTTACGGGACCGCTCTCCTCTGTCTGGGTGCCGGGGCCTAAATGTGTGACAGTGGCCTGTTCCAGTGGTGGGTGACGTGAAGCCTGATTCTCTGCTATGACATGAAGACAGATTCTGCGCTGACATAAGGCCAGATTCTCTGTTACGGGACCTCTCTCCTCTGCCTGGGTGCCTGGGCCTAAATGTGTGACAGTGGCCTGTTCCAGTGGTGGGTGACGTGAAGCCTGATTCTCTGCTATGACATGAAGACAGATTCTGCGCTGACATAAGGCCAGATTCTCTGTTACGGGACCGCTCTCCTCTGTCTGGGTGCCGGGGCCTAAATGTGTGACAGTGGCCTGTTCCAGTGGTGGGTGACGTGAAGCCTGATTCTCTGCTATGACATGAATACAGATTCTGCGCTGACATAAGGCCAGATTCTCTGTTACGGGACCTCTCTCCTCTGCCTGGGTGCCTGGGCCTAAATGTGTGACAGTGGCCTGTTCCAGTGGTGGGTGACGTGAAGCCTGATTCTCTGCTATGACATGAAGCCAGATTCTGCGCTGACATAAGGCCAGATTCTCTGTTACGGGACCTCTCTCCTCTGCCTGGGTGCCTGGGCCTAAATGTGTGACAGTGGCCTGTTCCAGTGGTGGGTGATGTCAAGCCTGATTCTCTGCTATGACATGAAGACAGATTCTGCGCTGACATAAGGCCAGATTCTCTGTTACGGGACCTCTCTCCTCTGCCTGGGTGCCTGGACCTAAATGTGTGACAGTGGCCTGTTCCAGTGGTGGGTGACGTGAAGCCTGATTCTCTGCTATGACATGAAGACAGATTCTGCGCTGACATAAGGCCAGATTCTCTGTTACGGGACCTCTCTCCTCTGCCTGGGTGCCTGGGCCTAAATGTGTGACAGTGGCCTGTTCCAGTGGTGGGTGACGTGAAGCCTGATTCTCTGCTATGACATGAAGACAGATTCTGCGCTGACATAAGGCCAGATTCTCTGTTACGGGACCTCTCTCCTCTGCCTGGGTGCCTGGGCCTAAATGTGTGACAGTGGCCTGTTCCAGTGGTGGGTGACGTGAAGCCTGATTCTCTGCTATGACATGAATACAGATTCTGCGCTGACATAAGGCCAGATTCTCTGTTACGGGACCTCTCTCCTCTGCCTGAGTGCCTGGGCCTAAATGTGGGACAGTGGCCTGTTCCAGTGGTGGGTGACGTGAAGCCTGATTCTCTGCTATGACATGAAGACAGATTCTGCGCTGACATAAGGCCAGATTCACTGTTACGGGACCGCTCTCCTCTGTCTGGGTGCCGGGGCCTAAATGTGTGACAGTGGCCTGTTCCAGTGGTGGGTGACGTGAAGCCTGATTCTCTGCTATGACATGAATACAGATTCTGCGCTGACATAAGGCCAGATTCTCTGTTACGGGACCTCTCTCCTCTGCCTGGGTGCCTGGGCCTAAATGTGTGACAGTGGCCTGTTCCAGTGGTGGGTGACGTGAAGCCTGATTCTCTGCTATGACATGAAGACAGATTCTGCGCTGACATAAGGCCAGATTCTCTGTTACGGGACCGCTCTCCTCTGTCTGGGTGCCGGGGCCTAAATGTGTGACAGTGGCCTGTTCCAGTGGTGGGTGACGTGAAGCCTGATTCTCTGCTATGACATGAAGACAGATTCTGTGCTGACATCAGGCCAGATTCTCTGTTACGGGACCTCTCTCCTCTGCCTGGGTGCCGGGGCCTAAATTTGTGACAGTGGCCTGTTCCAGTGGTGGGTGACGTGAAGCCTGATTCTCTGCTATGACATGAAGACTGATTCTGCGCTGACATGAAGCCAGATTCTCTGCTATGGCATGAAGAGACTGATTCTCTGCTGACATGAAGCCAGATTCTTTGCTATGGCATGAAGAGACTGATTCTCTGCTGATGTGAAGCCAGATTCTCTGCTATGGGACCTCTGTCCAATTGATATTGGTTCATTTTTATTTTTTTAATTTTTATTTTAATACATTTCCCTATCCACATTTGTTTGTAGGGGATTTACCTACATGTTGCTGCCTTTTGCAGCCCTCTAGCTCTTTCCTGGGCTGTTTTACAGCCTTTTTAGTGCCCAAAAGTTCGGGTCCCCATTGACTTCAATGGGGTTCGGGTTCGGGACGAAGTTCGGATCGGGTTCGGATCCCGAACCCGAACATTTCCGGGAAGTTCGGCCGAACTTCTCGAACCCGAACATCCCGGTGTTCGCTCAACTCTAATTGCAAGCCTTTTCTGCTGTGAAGGAATGTTTTTCTTTTGCTCTTATACTGGTGCAACCTGATGTGTCACAGCCATTCATTGTGGAAGTTGACACATCTGAGGTAGGGGTTGGAGCAGTCTTGTTGCAGGGTCCTTCTCCTAGCAAATGGCGCCCATGTGCTTTTTTCTCAAAAAAAACCTCTCTACTGCTGAAAGAAATTATGATGTAAGTAATAGAGAGTTGCTGGCCATTAAGTTGGCTTTTGAGGAATGGCGTCATTGTTTGGAAGGAGCGATTCCTCCCATTACGGTAATTACTGATCACAAAAATCTGGCCTATCTGGAGTTGGCTAAACGTTTGAACCCAAGGCAGGCCAGATGTTCGTTGTTTTTTACCAGATTTAATTTTGTTGTCACCTATCGCCAGTGGTGTACATACAGGGGTCGCAAGGGTCGCAGTTGCGACCGGGCCCAGCATTTCAGGGGGCACGGCCGCCTGTGGACCCCTGGCCCCTGCAGTAGTGCCACTCAGACTCAGGTGTGGGCCCGCGGCAGGTGACATGGAGATGAACGCTTCCATTGTGGAAGCGCTCATCTCCATAGTGATCTGTATCACCGTCCTCAGGACAGCGATACAGATAGCTGTGCTGCGGCCGGGCAGGGGAGGGAGGCGTCTCCCTTCCCTGTTCCTCTGATAGGCTGCGGGCCTTGTGCCGGCAGCCTATCAGAGCGGTGCAGGCGGCGCGATGACGTCATCGCGCCGCCTGAGTCGTACAGCGCGGGACACAGGCCAGAAGAGGCCTGCATCGCATCGCTGCTAAGGAAGTAAGTATAAGGGTTTATTATTTTTTTTAAATACCAGACTTTACTGGGACATGAGGAGGCACTTGATACTGGAAAATTAGGGGGGGGGGGAGTTGGCACTTGATACTGGAAAATGAGGGGGGGGGAGTTGGCACTTGATACTGGAAAATGAGGTGGGGGGGAAGGTTGGCACTTGATACTGGAAAATGAGGGGGGGGGGAGGTTGGCACTTGATACTGGAAAATGAGGGGGGGGAGTTGGCACTTGATACTGGAAAATGAGGGGGGGGGGAGTTGGCACTTGATACTAGAAAATGAGGGGGGGAGTTGGCACTTGATACTGGAAAATGAGAGGGGGTTGGCACTTGATACTGGAAAATGAGGGGGGGTTGGCACTTGATACTGGAAAATGAGGGGGGGAAGGTTGGCACTTGATACTGGAAAATGAGGGGGGGGAGTTTGGCACTTGATACTGGAAAATGGGGGGGAAGGTTGGCACTTTATACTGGAAAATGAGGGGGGGAGTTGGCACTTGATACTGGAAAATGAGGGGGGGAAGGTTTGCACTTGATACTGGAAAATGAGGGGGGGGAGTTGGCACTTGATACTCGAAAATTAGTGAGGGGCGGTTGGCACTTGATACTGGCACACGAGGCGGTTGGCACTTGATACTGGCACAATATTGGGGGCACTATTGGGGACCATAGGGCACAGTATTGGGGTAGTAGGATGTTTTGCCCAGAAGATGGTAGGATGATGGAAAAGTAGTAAACTAAGATTTTTTTTTTTTGTCAAACTGCAGAGATTAAAAACGGCATAAAAATTGGGGTCTGGTCTGAAAGGAGAAGACGAGGACAGAGAGCATCTAAATCGAAGGAGACGTCACTGGATGTAAGAGGTACGGGCGCGATTTATGGGTGGGGCTGTGTGTGGGTGTGGTTTGAGGGTGGGTGGGGACACAGGGGCCCCATAATCTCCTATTGCCCGGAGAAATGCCCCTCCCGAGACCGGGGGGGGCCCATGGATCAGTTTTGCATCGGGGCCCCATGGATTGTGTGTACGCCACTGCCTATGGCCCTGGGGTTAAGAACCTCAAAGCGGATGATTTGACGCGTAGCTTTCCCGGGAAGGGGGAGGGGTGTGATTCGGAGGATCCTGGCCCGATATCAGCTGATGGGGTGGTTGTATCCGCCCTTAATCCTGAACTTGAGGCAGAGGTGTTGGATGCCCAGGGAGATGCATCTGATTCTTGTCCTCCAGGGAAGTTCTTTGTTCCTTCGGAACTACGGCACAATGTGTTTCAAGAACATCACAATACTGTTCTTACGGGACACCCTGGGAGCAGATCTACGGTTGATCTCATTTCCCGGAGATTCTGGTGGCGAGGATTGCTTAAATGTGTTGAGGGCTATGTGTCGGCTTATGAGACTTGTGCGCGTGCCAAGGTGACACATACTCTACCTTCAGGATCTCTACTTCCCTTGTCTCTCCGTCCCGACCGTGGACTCACTTGTTCATGGACTTTATCACAGATTTGCCAAATTCCTCAGGGAAAACTGTGATTCTGGTGGTTGTTGATCGCTTCAGCAAGATGTCACACTTTATAGCATTATCCGGTCTACCTAATGCTAAAACTCTCACACAAGTGTTTGTTGATAACAACGTGAAACTACATGGTATCCCCTCTGATGTGATGTCTGATAGGGGGACTCAGTTTGTTTCCAGATTCTGGAAGGCGTTCTGTACTCGCCTGGGGATACAATTGTCCTTCTCTTCAGCCTTTCACCCTCAGTCGAACGGACAGACTGAGCACACTAATTAGAATCTGGAGACTTATTTGAAATGTTTTGTCTTGGAGAATCAGGAGGAGTGGTCTTCATTTTTGTTGTTGGCTGAGTCTGCCATAAATAACCGTAGGCAGGAGTCCACTGATAAGTCGCCTTTTTTTGGAGCAAATTTTTTCAAGAGCCACAAAGGTAAGTGTAGAAGGGTCACTATTATGGTGATCACTACACTAAAATGTTTAGATACAGAGTGTAATTGGAAGCCTTTCTTGATGTTCGCTATATGTTCAGCTACCCTCTTCTTAAATGGTCTTTTTGTTCTACCTACATACTGTTTAGAACATGGGTACTGTAACAGACATATGACGTCTGTTGAATCACAGGTAAGGCTGTCTTTAATTTTAAAGTAAAATTAGTTTTGGGTTGATCTTACTTCTGTTTTCTTTGGTAAGGCAGTGGTTTTGCAGATGTTGCATCTACCACACCGGTAAAAACCTTTTGCTGTCAGCCAATTTGATGTAGTCCCATTTAATCTATTTTGATGGTTGGAGCTACTTTAAGGCCTATATTGTGGGCTCTAGTGTATGTGATTCATGGAGTACTAGTAAGCTGAGGCCCGTTCATCTTATCTCGCAAAAGATGATGCCAGTGTTTGCGTATTATTTTTTCAACTATCTCAGAGTTGAATGGTAAGATGATACAAGTAGGGATGAGCGAACCCGAACTGTATAGTTCGGGTTCGTACCGAATTTTGGGGTGTCCGTGACACGGACCCGAACCCGAACATTCCGGGTTCGGGTTCGGTGTTCGGCGCTTTCTTGGCGCTTTTTGAAAGGCTGCAAAGCAGCCAATCAACAAGCGTCATAC
Source organism: Bufo bufo (assembly GCF_905171765.1). Classification (NCBI taxonomy): domain Eukaryota; kingdom Metazoa; phylum Chordata; class Amphibia; order Anura; family Bufonidae; genus Bufo; species Bufo bufo. The sequence goes on along the minus strand of NC_053391.1, from coordinate 252,882,446 downwards.
TACTTGCCCCAAGAGGCCATCACAGCCATGCCTACTATTGGCATGGCTGTGATTGGCCAGTGCAGCATGTGACCCAGCCTCTATTTAAGCTGGAGTCACGTAGTGCCGCACGTCACTCTGCTATGATCAGTGTAGGGAGAGGTTGCAGCTGCTGCTGTTAGGGAGAGATTAGGCAGGGATTTACTCAGCAAAAACACTTAATTCAGTGATCGATCTACAGCTGTGGATCATTGAACTGCTGCTATTTAATTGCTCACTGTTTTTAGGCTGTCCAGAGTGTTTTTATGTCACTTTTTTCTTGGGTGATCGGCGGCCATTTTGTGTCTTGTGGTGCGCCAGCACAAGCTGCCACCAAGTCCATTTAACCATCAATAGTGTGGTTATTTTTTTGCTATATCCTACATCAGGGGCTTGGCTGTGCTTGCTATTTTATTGAGGGGTAAAATACAATTGGCCAAAATAGCAGTACCCTAAATCTGGTGTTTCAGCTGTAGCTAGCCAATTGTAATACTGTCTGCTGTCTGCCGAAGCACAGTTTTTGTTCTGGGTTGAATACAATTCCCAACTTAAAAATCCCCTAAATATTTTTTTTCTGCTGTATCAGGCCAAGTTTAAATTGATCCATAAAAGGGTATATTAGATTGATGTCACGGCCATGGCAATTGCCGTGACTCCTTACCGCATGCGGTTGCCTGCGGTTTAGTTTGTGTGTTCAACCACAGGTGAGGGTCGCTGTGTGTGGCCTCACTTGTGGTTGCTGCGGGCAACTAGTTGTGTTCTGTAATTGTCAGCAGAGCAGCCTGAGCGGTGCTAGGCAGCTTGCTGCTTTGGCATGCGGTCTCACCTGACTTCCTTTATGTTAGGTGTGTGTGTGTTTGTAAGCACTTTTGTATGTCTGTGTGCACTTTGTTTATGTTTGGTGTGCACTGACATTTTCCCATCACTGTGGCTGTCCGGGGCAACGTTTGGTTGTATTATGTACATGTGGTGGCAGTGTCCCGGCCTTCGGGCTGACTCCCAGGACACGCTGGCCACCCGTGTCGTTGCCTACGGCAACAGCCACAGTGTGTTTGTTGTTTGGACACTTCCCCTTTAAGTTATGTTTTCCCTTCTGTGGTTTTGGAAGGGTTAACTCCCTTTCTGTGTGTGTGAGTCACAGGGTGTGTCTGATTGTTGGGTGTGGCCTCATGGCCCTATAAAGCCTCAGTTGTAGCCAGTAGCCAGAGAGGGTGTTTCAGCCATGCTGGCTGTAGACATCCTCCTGGTTACTTACCAACTGCCAGTGGGGGCCAACCTTCTGGTCATAAGCTAAATATATGTCCTTTGGTGTCTGGAAGATGTGTTTGGTTTTATGTTTCTTTATTGCACCTGGGTTCCCGTGTGTTGTGTGTTGGTGTGCTGAGTCCTGCTGTCTGTGGGCAGTACATCCACATGGGTTCCAGGCTTGGTTGTCTGTGGTAGGTCTCTGCTATGTTTATGACAAGTACCTGCCATTGCCATAGGTTGCATTTGTTTCCCCTTGCTTGCAGCTTGGCCAGTGAGACTCCTGTTCCTCCGGATCCAGAAGGAACAGGATGTCTTACTCTGACTCCTAGCCTAGGGACCGGCGGAGGGCGAGTAGGGATCCGAGGTTCCTGCGCATGGGTCCTCCTACCTTCAAGGTCGGCCCATGCAGGTAGGAGTTAGGGTCATGTTAGGGACGCTGTAGGAGGTGACCTGCTCCCTAATCCTGTTTGTCCTGGTCAAGCAGCGACCACCATCCTTCGGCACACGGCTGAGGGTTTCCCCCATCCTCAGCCGTGACAATTGAAGGTGCGGATAGTGTCATCCTCAATAACTTCCGCCAAAGCACAGTTTTTGTTCTGGGTTGAATACAATTCCCAACTTGGCAATCCCCTAAATATTTTTTTTCTGCTGTATCAGGCCAAGTTTAAATTGATCCATAAAAGGGTATATTAGATTGAGGGTGCGGATAGTGTCATCCTCAATAACTTCACACGCTACCGTGCATATCCAAGTTTAAATAATTCTGTCCGTAAACGTATACCTGTCACCCAGCGCCTAAATAATAGGCCTAAAATTTATATTCAGCTAAATCTATGTTTATTGCTGAGGCTGGTCAATTTATTTAGTGTCCGCCAAAGCACAGTTTTTGTTCTGGGTTGAATACAATTCCCAATTTAGCAATCCCCTAAATATTATTTTTTTCTGCTGTATCAGGCAAAGTTTAAATTGATCCATAAAAGGGTATATTAGATTGAAGGTGCGGATAGGGTCATCCTCAATAACTTCACACGCTACCTGTCACGACTGTGACTGATCCAGACAGGTCTGGGAGGAGAAGGTCGCAGCTACTTGCTACTCGCGATAGCTTGTGAGTTTGCTCCATGGTTCAGGGTATGTCATCCGGGTTTTGCCTTGTGAACCTTTTTGTCCTGACTGGGAGTTTGTAGGCATCCTTCTCAGGTGAGTCCTGTCTGCCACTCCCAGCTACTATATTAGTTTCAGTTTCACTTGCAGTCATTGCCAGATATAGTCCTTACTTCCAGTTCTATTCTGACCTTTGAAGGAGATCGTTTGATGGTGTTGCTGTGGAGCTCTTGTCCGGCGTGGACTGTCGTTATTGGGATCTCCTTCTCTGCTCGTGACTGGATAAGTCTATCTCTGCTATAGTTTGTTTGTTGCTGTCTTCCCCTGCTGTTCTCCTAGACATGAGTGATGGTGACTAGTGCTCCCATCGGCCTTTCCCCACTCTAGGCTTGTTAGGGTGACTGAGGGTTTAGGCATCCTGCTCGCCGCACGGGTTCACACCCCGTCTAGGGTATCGGGGCAGACAGGTGCCAGCTTAGGGTTAGTCAGGGGTGGCCATACTATTCCCATCCGTAGATAAGGGTCCCCCTTCCCCTCCGTCTGGTGCGACACGACTGCTGCTTGGATAGCGGTCGTGACAGTATATCTGGCCTTTTAAAAAAAAAAAAAAAAGGTGACATTTCTTTTTTTTTTTTTGCCTGCTGTTTTGCTTTGTATTTTTCTGTTCCACTATGGATACGGTTACGGTCTTGGCGAAACAATTACAGGGATTATCCCTTGAAGTGGCAGGATTAAAAGCAACAGTGCTGCAGCAGCAGCAGCAATCCTTGGGTTCCACCGTTGCTACGGGAAACCAAGGTACTCCTGAGCCAAAAGTGGCTTTACCTGATAGGTTCTCAGGAGGGAGAGACCAATTTGTAACCTTCAGAGAAGCTTGCAAATTATTCTTCAGGTTACGCCCTAGATCCTCCGGCGGTGAGGAACAACGGGTGGGCATTGTAATTTCTCTCCTGCAAGGAGATCCGCAGGCTTGGGCTTTCTCCCTACCATCAGACTCTCTGGCCTTACGATCAGTGGAGGAGTTTTTTGAAGCCCTGGGACTCGTATATGATGACCCGGACAGGGTCTCACTGGCTGAGTCTAAGCTACGTAGACTTCGGCAAGAGAACCGGTCTGCTGAACTATATTGTTCCGAATTCCGTAGGTGGGCTACTGATACGTTATGGAATGACTCGGCCCTTAGGAGTCAGTTCTGCCAGGGGTTGTCTGAAAAATTAAAAGAGGCGCTGGCGGTATACGAGGTCCCTGGGTCTCTGGAGGCTGCTATGTCTCTGTCCATAAGAATAGACAGACGACTCAGGGAGAGACTATTAAATTTTACGGAGGCCTCTATAGGGCAGGGATCGGTTTGTTATGATCCAGTCGAACCAATGCAAATAGGGGGCGCCACTAGACGGGTGAATCCTCCTAAGTTCCGCTGTAGGTCAGAGGTTTGTTTTCGTTGTGGGGGGAGGGGGTCATTTTGTAAAGGTTTGTCCCTCAGAACCCAAGAGACCACAAACAAAGGAGCCGCCGGAAAACTAGAGTCCCCAGATTGTGCGGAGGATAACAGTCTGGGCGTATTCGTTTCCTCCATACGCATGTCTCAGTTTTTGTTGTCCGCTACCGTTGAGGCGGGCAATAAGACTGAGATCTGTTCCGTCTTTTTAGACAGTGGGGCGGGGGTCAACTTGGTGGATTCACGGTTTGCTCAGGCTCTGGGTTTTACTCCGGAACCGATACGCAGAACTATTCCTGTTTTTGCCATCGACTCCTCCCCTCTTACTCAGAAAGAGTTAACTCAGATCATCCATAATATCCATCTGCAGGTAGGGGACCTCCATAAAGAGCATATCTCTTGTTATGTCCTGGACGGTCTTCCGGCTCCTATGGTATTGGGGCTTCCCTGGCTGGTGACTCACAATCCAGTGGTGGATTGGCAGGCCGGGGAGATTGTGGAGTGGAGTGAACATTGTAAGGACAACTGCTTGAGTAGTAGGTGCTCTACACTCTCTGTAACATCTTTACCTGCCTTTCTGTCAGATTTTATGGATGTGTTCTCTGAGAAGGGTTGTCAGGGGTTACCACCTCATCGTCCATATGATTGCCCGATTAATCTATTACCTGGGGCAAAACTACCTAAAACCCGGTTATACAATCTTTCCGGCCCGGAGAGGAAGGCTATGAAAGATTATATTTCGGAGAGTTTGGCTAAGGGACACATCAGACCCTCTTCTTCACCTGTGGCTGCAGGGTTCTTTTTCGTTAAAAAGAAAGATGGGGGCCTACGTCCTTGCCTGGATTTCCGGGAATTAAACTGGATAACTATCCGAGATCCCTATCCTCTTCCTCTCATTCCCGACCTCTTTAATCAGGTTGCTGGTGCTAAATGGTTCTCCAAAATGGATCTCAGAGGAGCCTATAACCTGGTTCGCATCAAAGAGGGGGATGAGTGAAAGACGGCTTTTAATACTCCGGAAGGGCATTATGAAAATCTGGTCATGCCATTTGGTCTTACTAATGCGCCTGCGGTATTCCAACATTTTGTCAACGATATTTTTAGTCACCTTATCGGGAGATTTGTTGTGATATATCTTGATGACATCCTGGTCTATTCCCCGGATCTGGATACACATAAGATCCATGTGAGACAAGTGCTGCAGATATTAAGGGCCAACAAATTGTTTGCTAAGTTAGAAAAATGTGTGTTCGCCGTAAAAGAACTGCCATTTCTGGGGTATGTGTTGTCAGATTCAGGTTTCTGCATGGATCCAGAGAAAGTCCGGGCGATTATAGACTGGGATCTGCCTGAGAACCTGAAGGCATTGCAACGCTTCCTGGGGTTTGCCAATTTTTATAGAAAGTTTATAAAGAACTATTCCTTGGTGGTCAAACCACTGACGGACATGACCCGAAAGGGATCCGATTTTTCCAAATGGTCACATGCAGCCAAAACTGCCTTTGCATCTCTGAAGGAGAGATTCACCTCGGCCCCTATTCTCGTACAGCCAGATGTCTCGCTTCCTTTTATTGTAGAGGTTGACGCATCAGAGGTGGGGGTGGGAGCAGTACTATCTCAGGGCCCGTCCCCTGGTGAATGGCGTCCGTGTGCTTTCTTTTCGAAGAAATTGTCTACTGCAGAAAGGAACTATGATATTGGCAACAGGGAACTTTTGGCTATTAAGTTGGCTTTTGAGGAGTGGCATCATTTTTTGGAGGGGGCGGTTCATCCCGTCACGGTGATTACTGATCACAAAAACTTATTATATCTGGAGTCTGCTAAACGTCTCACCCCTAGACAGGCTCGGTGGTCGTTATTTTTTACTAGGTTTAATTTTGTAATAACCTATCGCCCGGGGGCAAAAAATACTAAGGCGGATGCATTGTCTCGAAGTTTTCCTGGAGGGGGTGAGGTTGAGGTACCAGAGCCCATTTTGCAAAAGGGGGTGGTGGTCTCTGCATTACACTCAGGTTTAGAGGGGAGGGTGTTGGAAGCTCAGGGGGACGCCCCGGCCTCCTGCCCCTCGGGTAAACTGTTTGTGCCAGAAAATTTACGCCTGGAGATACTAAAAGAACACCATAACTCCACACTGGCAGGACACCCAGGTAGTAGGGCAACCTCTGAATTAGTGTCTCGTCGGTTCTGGTGGCCTAAGTGGCGCCAGGAGGTGTTGAATTTTGTGTCTGCATGTGCTACCTGTGCTCGTTCTAAGGTAGATCATACTCGTCTGGCAGGGCGTCTTTTACCTCTAGCCATCCCCAACAGGCCTTGGACGCACCTATCAATGGATTTCATTACGGATCTACCAGTATCAGCGGGGAAAACTGTTATTCTTGTAGTTGTTGACAGATTCAGTAAAATGGTGCACTTTATTGCTCTTTGCCGCATTGCCTAATGCTAACACACTGGCTCAGGTTTTTATTGACCACATCGTGAAGCTTCACGGGGTCCCTTCCGATATTGTTTCGGGTCGTGGTACCCAATTCGTTTCTAAATTTTGGAAAGCTTTTTGTTCTCGTTTAGGGGTTCATCTGTCGTTTTCTTCATCTTTCCATCCATAGTCCAATGGTCAGACTGAACGTACCAATCAAAACCTAGAAACATATTTGAGATGCTTTGTTTCCGAAAATCAGGAGGAATGGTCATCTTATTTACCGTTAGCCGAGTTTGCCATTAATAATCGTCGTCAAGAATCCACCGATAAGTCACCATTTTTTGGTGCGTATGGTTTCCATCCTCAGTTTTGTACGTTTAGTGAGGGGGGGCCGTCTGGGATTCCCGAGGAGGAACGATTTGCGTCTTCACTTTATTCAGTGTGGCAGAGTGTGCAAGAAAGTTTGAAGAGAATGGGTGGTGGATACAAACGTGTGGCTGATAGGAGGCGCTCTGAAGGTCCGGACCTTGGGGGGAATGACTTGGTGTGGTTGTCTACTAGAAATATCAAGTTGAAGGTTCCCTCGTGGAAATTAGGTCCGAGATTTATTGGTCCTTATAGGGTAATTAAGATCATTAACGCAGTGGCTTTTCGTCTGGAGCTACCTCAGACTCTAAGGATCAATAATGTCTTCCACAGATCTCTGCTTAAGAGATATGTAGAACCTCCTGAACCATTGCCACTACCACCTCCACCGGTGGTTGTTGATGGCAGTCTTGAGTTTCAGGTAGAAAAGATTGTTGACTCACGATATGTTCGCCGCTCTCTTCAGTACCTGGTGCACTGGAGAGGTTATGGTTCCGAAGAGAGAATGTGGGTTCCAGCTTCGGAGATAAAAGCGGACAGACTCATTCGGGCTTTTCATAGCTCCCATCCGGAGAGGCCTGGTCTTGAGGGTCCGGGGGCCCCTCGTAGAAAGGGGGGTACTGTCACGACTGTGACTGATCCAGACAGGTCTGGGAGGAGAAGGTCGCAGCTACAGTGGCGGAAATAATTATTTGACCCCTCACTGATTTTGTAAGTTTGTCCAATGACAAAGAAATGAAAAGTCTCAGAACAGTATCATTTCAATGGTAGGTTTATTGTAACAGTGGCAGATAGCACATCAAAAGGAAAATCGAAAAAATAACTTTAAATAAAAGATAGCAACTGATTTGCATTTCATTGAGTGAAATAAGTATTTGAACCCCTACCAACCATTAAGAGTTCTGGCTCCCACAGAGTGGTTAGACACTTCTACTCAATTAGTCACCCTCATTAAGGACACCTGTCTTAACTAGTCACCTGTATAAAAGACACCTGTCCACAGAATCAATCAATCAAGCAGACTCCAAACTCTCCAACATGGGAAAGACCAAAGAGCTGTCCAAGGATGTCAGAGACAAAATTGTAGACCTGCACAAGGCTGGAATGGGCTACAAAACCATTAGCAAGAAGCTGGGAGAGAAGGTGACAACTGTTGGTGCGATTGTTCGAAAATGGAAGGAGCACAAAATGACCATCAATCGACCTCGCTCTGGGGCTCCACGCAAGATCTCACCTCGTGGGGTGTCAATGGTTCTGAGAAAGGTGAAAAAGCATCCTAGAACTACACGGGAGGAGTTAGTTAATGACCTCAAATTAGCAGGGACCACAGTCACCAAGAAAACCATTGGAAACACATTACACCGCAATGGATTAAAATCCTGCAGGGCTCGCAAGGTCCCCCTGCTCAGGAAGGCACATGTGCAGGCCCGTCTGAAGTTTGCCAATGAACACCTGAATGATTCAGAGAGTGACTGGGAGAAGGTGCTGTGGTCTGATGAGACCAAAATAGAGCTCTTTGGCATTAACTCAACTCGCTGTGTTTGGAGGAAGAAAAATGCTGCCTATGACCCCCAAAACACCGTCCCCACCGTCAAGCATGGGGGTGGAAACATTTTGCTTTGGGGGTGTTTTTCTGCTAAGGGCACAGGACAACTTATTCGCATAAATGGGAAAATGGACGGAGCCATGTATCGTGAAATCCTGAGCGACAACCTCCTTCCCTCTGCCAGGAAACTGAAAATGGGTCGTGGATGGGTGTTCCAGCACGACAATGACCCAAAACATACAGCAAAGGCAACAAAGGAGTGGCTCAAGAAGAAGCACATTAAGGTCATGGAGTGGCCTAGTCAGTCTCCGGACCTTAATCCAATCGAAAACCTATGGAGGGAGCTCAAGCTCAGAGTTGCAAAGAGACAGCCTCGAAACCTTAGGGATTTAGAGATGATCTGCAAAGAGGAGTGGACCAACATTCCTCCTAAAATGTGCGCAAACTTGGTCATCAATTACAAGAAACGTTTGACCTCTGTGCTTGCAAACAAGGGTTTTTCCACCAAGTATTAAGTCTTTTTTTGTTAGAGGGTTCAAATACTTATTTCACTCAATGAAATGCAAATCAGTTGCTATCTTTTATTTAAAGTTATTTTTTCGATTTTCCTTTTGATGTGCTATCTGCCACTGTTACAATAAACCTACCATTGAAATGATACTGTTCTGAGACTTTTCATTTCTTTGTCATTGGACAAACTTACAAAATCAGTGAGGGGTCAAATAATTATTTCCGCCACTGTACTTGCTACTCGCGATAGCTTGTGAGTTTGCTCCATGGTTCAGGGTATGTCATCCGGGTTTTGCCTTGTGAACCTTTTTGTCCTGACTGGGAGTTTGTAGGCATCCTTCTCAGGTGAGTCCTGTCTGCCACTCCCAGCTACTATATTAGTTTCAGTTTCACTTGCAGTCATTGCCAGATATAGTCCTTACTTCCAGTTCTATTCTGACCTTTGAAGGAGATCGTTTGATGGTGTTGCTGTGGAGATTTTGTCCAGTGTGGACTGTCGTGATTGGGATCGCCTTCTCTGCTCGTGACTGGATAAGTCTATCTCTGCTATAGTTTGTTTGTTGCTGTCTTCCCCTGCTGTTCTCCTAGACATGAGTGATGGTGACTAGTGCTCCCATCGGCCTTTCCCCACTCTAGGCTTGTTAGGGTGACTGAGGGTTTAGGCATCCTGCTCGCCGCACGGGTTCACACCCCGTCTAGGGTATCAGGGCAGACAGGTGCCAGCTTAGGGTTAGTCAGGGGTGGCCATACTATTGCCATCCGTAGATAAGGGCCCCCCTTCCCCTCCGTCTGGTGCGACACGACTGCTGCTGGGATAGCGGTCGTGACACTATCGTGCATCTCCAAGTCTACCGTGCATCTCCATCTCCAAGTCTAATTCTGTCCGTAAACGTATACCGGTCATCCAGGCCTACAATTTATTTTCAGCTAAATCTGTTGATACTGCTGTGGCTGGTCAATCTGTTTAGTGTCTGCCAAAGCACAGTTTTTGTTCTGGGTTGAAATACAATTCCCAACTTAGAGCAGAAACCACAAATTTAGGGAATTACTATCAGGCCAAGGTTAAATCTATCCATAAAAGGGTATATTAGATTGAAGGTGCGGATAGTGTCATTCTCAATAACTTCACACGCTACCGTGCATTTCTAAGTTTAATTCTGTCCGTAAACGTATACCTGTCACCCAGCGCCTAAATACTATGCCTACAATTTATATTCAGCTCAATCTGTAGTTACTGTTGTGCCTGTATTAGTGTAATACGGTACCTAAATAGATAGCCAGATAGTGTTAGGTGCCTGTAAAAAAAGGCCTGAATTTGAATTCAATACATTGGGCCAAATAATTTTTTTATTATTGTGGTGAACGGTAACAATGAGGAAAACATCAAGGGACGCGGACGCGGACATGGTCGTGGTGGTGTTAGTGGACCCTCTGGTGCTGGGAGAGGACGTGGCCGTTCTGCCACAGCCACAGGTACTAGTGAACCAACTACCTCACGTCCCAGTAGCCAGCAGAATTTACAGCGATATTTGGTGGGGCTCAATACCGTTCTAAGGATGGTAAGGCCTGAGCAGGTACAGGCATTAGTCAATTTGGTGGCCGACAGTGGATCCAGCACGTTCACATTATCTCCCACCCAGTCTTCTGCAGAAAGCGCACAGATGGCGCATGAAAACCAAGCCCATCAGTCTGTCACATCACCCCCATGCATATCAGGGAAACTGTCTGAGCCTCAAGTTATGCAGCAGTCTCTTATGCTGTTTGAAGACTCTGCTGGCAGGGTTTCCCAAGGGCATCCACCTAGCCCTTCCCCAGGGGTGGAAGAGATAGAATGCACTAACGAACAACCACTTATGTTTCCTAATGATGAGGACATGGGAATACCACCTCAGCACGTTTCTGATGATGACGAAACACAGGTGCCAACTGCTGCGTCTTTCTGCAGTGTGCAGACTGAACAGGAGGTCAGGGAGGAAGACTGGGTGGAAGACGATGCAGGGGACGATGAGGTCCTAGACGCCACATGGAATGAAGGTCGTGCCACTGACTTTCAGAATTCAGAGAAAGAGGCAGTGGTGAGACCGAGCCAACAGCATAGCAAAAGAGGAAGCAGTGGGCAAAAGCAGAACACCCGCCGCCAAGAGAGTCCGTCTGCTACTGGCCACCGCCATCTGGGACCCAGCACCCCAAAGGCAGCTTCAAGGAGTCCCCTGGCGTGGCAGTTCTTCAAACAATGTGCTGACGACAAGACCCGAGTGGTTTGCACGCTGTGCCATCAGAGCCTGAAGCGAGGCATTAACGTTCTGAACCTTAGCACAACCTGCATGACCAGGCACCTGCATGCAAAGCATGAACTTCAGTAGAGTAAACACCTTAAAAACAAGGAACTCACTCAGGCTCCCCCTTCTACCTCTTCTGCTGCTGCCGCCTCGGCCTCTTCCTCCGCCTCTGGAGGAACGTTGGCACCTGCCGCCCAGCGAACAGAGGATGTACCACCAACACCACCACCACCTCCGTCACCAAGCATCTCAACCATGTCACACGGCAGCGTTCAGCTCTTCATCTCACAAACATTTGAGAGAAAGCGTAAATTACCACCTAGCCACCCTCAATCCCTGGCCCTGAATGCCAGCATTTCTAAACTACTGGCCTATGAAATGCTGTCATTCAGGCTGGTGGACACAGACAGCTTCAAATAGCTCATGTCGCTTGCTGTCCCACAGTATGTTGTTTCCAGCCGCCACTACTTCTCCAAGAGAGCCGTGCCTTCCCTGCACAACCAAGTATCCGATAAAATCAAGTGTGTACTGCGCAACGCCATCTGTGGCAAGGTCCACCTAACCACAGATACGTGGACCAGTAAGCACGGCCAGGGACACTATATCTCCCTAACTGCACACTGGGTAAATGTAGTGGCGGCTGGGCCCCAGGTGAAAAGCTGTTTGGCGCACGTCCTTCCGCCGACAAGGATCGCAGGGCAACATTCTTTGCCTCCTGTTGCCTCCTCCTCCTACTCGGCTTCCTCCTCCTCTTCTCCCACCTGCTCATCCAGTCAGCCACACACCTTCACCACCAACTTCAGCACAGCCCGGGGTAAACGTCAGCAGGCCATTCTGAAACTCATATGTTTGGGGGACAGGCCCCACACCGCGCAGGAGTTGTGACGGAGTATAGAACAACAGACCGATGAGTGGTTGCTGCCGGTGAGCCTCAAGCCCGGCCTGGTGGTGTGCTATAATGGGCGAAATCTTGTTGCAGCTCTGGGACTAGCCGGTTTGACGCACATCCCTTGACTGGCTCATGTGCTGAATTTGGTGGTGCAGAAGTTCATTCACAACTACCCCGGCATGTCCGAGCTGCTGCATAAAGTGCGGGCCGTCTGTGCGCGCTTCCGGCGTTCTCATCCTGCCGCTGCTCGCCTGTCTGAGCTACAGCGTAACTTCGGCCTTCCCGCTCACCGCCTCATATGCGACGTGCCCACCAGGTGGAACTCCACCTTGCACATGCTGGACAGACTGTGCGAGCAGCAGCAGGCCATAGTGGAGTTTCAGCTGCAGCACGCACGGGTCAGTCGCACTGCGTCACAGCACCACTTCACCACCAATGACTGGGCCTCCATGCGAGACCTGTGTGCCCTGTTGCGCTGTTTCGAGTACTCCACCAACATGGCCAGTGGCGATGACGCCGTTATCAGCGTTACAATACCACTTCTATGTCTCCTTGAGAAAACACTTAGGGTGATGATGGAAGAGGAGGTGGCCCAGGAGGAGGAGGAGGAGGAGGAAGAGGGGTCATTTTTAGCACTTTCAGGCCAGTCTCTTAGAAGTGACTCAGAGGGAGGTTTCTTGCAACAGCAGAGGCCAGGTACAAATGTGGCCAGCCAGGGCCCACTACTGGAGGAGGAGGAGGTGGACGAGGATGAGGATGAAGCATGTTCACAGCGGGGTGGCACCCAACGCAGCTCGGGCCCATCACTGGTGCGTGGCTGGGGGGAAACGCAGGATGATGACGATACGCCTCCCACAGAGGACAGCTTGTCCTTACCTCTGGGCAGCCTGGCACACATGAGCGACTACATGCTGCAGTGCCTGCGCAACGACAACAGAGTTGCCCACATTTTAACGTGTGCGGACTACTGTGTTGCCACCCTGCTGGATCCACGGTACAAAGACAATGTGCCCACCTTACTTCCTGCACTGGAGCGTGATAGGAAGATGCGCGAGTACAAGCGCACATTGGTAGACGCGCTACTGAGAGCATTCCCAAATGTCACAGGGGAACAAGTGGAAGCCCAAGGCGAAGGCAGAGGAGGAGCAAGAGGTCGCCAACGCAGCTGTGTCACGGCCAGCTCCTCTGAAGGCAGGGTTAGCATGGCAGAGATGTGGAAAAGTTTTGTCAACACGCCACAGCTAACTGCACCACCACCTGATACGGAACGTGTTAGCAGGAGGCAACATTTCACTAACATGGTGGAACAGTACATGTGCACACCCCTCCACGTACTGACTGATGGTTCGGCCCCATTCAACTTCTGGGTCTCCAAATTGTCCACGTGGCCAGAGCTAGCCTTTTATGCCTTGGAGGTGCTGGCCTGCCCGGCGGCCAGCGTTTTGTCTGAACGTGTATTCAGCACGGCAGGCGGCGTCATTACAGACAAACACAGCCGCCTGTCTACAGCCAATGTGGACAAGCTGACGTTCATAAAAATGAACCAGGCATGGATCCCACAGGACCTGTCCATCCCTTGTGCAGATTAGACATTAACTACCTCCCCTTAACCATATATTATTGTACTCCAGGGCACTTCCTCATTCAATCCTATTTTTATTTTCATTTTACCATTATATTGCGGGGCAACCCAAAGTTGAATGAACCTCTCCTCTGTCTGGGTGCCGGGGTCTAAAAATATCTGACAGTGGCCTGTTCCAGTGGTGGGTTGTAGTGTCCCCACTAGCTAAGCGTGGGCACTACACGAGGGTCAATTGGTGTGTGCGTTACTTCTCCTCACTAGGGACAGGGATGTTATCTCTTATTGTGCATTTCATGTAATTTATAAAGTATTGTTTGTATGCAATGTTTCATTATCAGGCCTAGTCTTTGTAGTTAGACATCCCATACACTAGAGGGAGATAGGGAGCCCCTAGTATAAATATTCAGGCCCAGACAGGGGAACAGAGTTCAAGGTCAGGAGTCTGCAGAGACAGCAGCTAGAAGGCACCAGCTAGTGTCAAGCTGAGGGCCTACTCCTGACATGCAGCTGGACAGCCCAGGCTGTTAGTTGTAACCAGGGGGCTAGAAGAGGGATCCTAGCCTACCTGTGGATCAAGAGAGCCTTAGTTAGCTCTGAAGACGCCCCAGTTGCAGGATAGCACCTCCTGGGAGAAATCTGCAGTTACCATCCAACTGAGTAAGGACAATACCAGGTCAGATAAGTACCCTGATGGACAGAGATTTTATAAAGTACAGCGAGTGCCTATATTGGAGAGAATTGTGATACCAAGGATAAAAGCCAACAGTTAGGCATCCGGGCCTTGGGAACCATCTAGCTAGAATAGCTGAAAAGGATGGAGCAGCGTAGTACTGCAATGCATTAACCATTGGGTCCTCCACGCATCTTGCCTGTTTATCATCTGTTGCCATCTACAGTCTACCTGCTTGTAAGGTATTGTCTAAGGGACTGCATGACTATCACAATCTATTGTCATTGTATGAAGTAAGTTGGACTGTGTTTATCAAGTAAAGAAACGTTTGGTTTATCCACTGATTCCTCAATTATTCCACCTATCACTACACGGTGTGCCACCGTTCAATTGGCACTGGCGTCACGTACTTTAAAGGGACCTTGCCCCAGGCACATAAAGCACCTGCAACATCCAGGGCACCTCATCCACCACCAGGCCTGGTCCCTAAATACAGAGTGTGCCCCAGAGGACTCTTGTGCCAGCCTCTCCTTCACTGCTGTATGCCTGCCCAGGGTTTCCCTACAAAACTGTGAGTAACCCTCGCTTGCCATTAACCGTGACCTCACAATCGCAATACCCTGCAGGTCTGGCGTATCGCATAAATTGGCGTCACGAATAGGATAAGGAACATTCCTGCGCCATTGCGGATATAAAACTGTGTGCTAAAGACTACCTTAAAGTGACAAGCCCTAATTGTTTTATTGAAAATTACTGGGCCCAAAGGACTGTCCTAAGTAGCGGTGTGAAAATAGTGTTTTCTGGACTGTTTGCTGCTTGTTTAAGCCACCGCTTGCTGTCAGTGAATAGACAGCGTTTTGCTAAAGATGGCCGCTGAGCTTGTTTGAGTTTACTGCTGCGTCATCTTCATCCTGAATTGGCGGTAAAAGTTGGCGCCTTCTTGCTGAAGTGAACGGGAAAAAGCTCAAGGTCAGCGCCACCGCCTGTCTGGACATTTGCATGTCTGCAGAAATGGACTCCGCCTCCCCCATACTGGAGTACCTGGGGGGCGGCCTCCCAGTACAATGGGAGGATCTGTCTGAACTTATTGGCACCACCCTGTCGCTCTCCAGAGAAGGATCGAGCATGTTGGAGAGTAAGGACTGCTCTGCTGGGATGTCCGCGCCTGCTCTATTAAAGACGGATGACATGGGTGTAGAGCGAGAGGACGCTCCACCGGCCTACTCTCCGGGACCGGAGAGACCCGCCTGCCCGCCACTGGGGAAAGAACCGGAGAACTACTATGGCTCCTGGAGAGACTTCTTTCAGCCCTCATTCAAGTCGTCAGCACTAATGGCAGAGATCCGGGAGGCCGCCATAAAGAAAAATACCAAGACCAAGATATACTATGAAGAACTGGCAAAGACCGTTCACGAACGTCACACTAATGCCCAACCCCGCCTGGAAAGGAGAAAGGGGTTGGTTGTGTCCTTTGATAAGACCCGTGGGTACGGGTTCATACAAGACTACATTACTGGCAGAGACTTATATGTCAACTGGAGGTCTGTCAAGAGAGGTTACCTCCCTGAGCGTCTACATAAACTCCGCGAGGGAGAGGAAGTGGAATTCACCCCTGCCGAGAGCCTGCGAGGCCCATATGCTACTGCCGCGACCCGTCCTAAGAAAGAACCGGAGGACTGGGAGGCAGATGAGGACTACTCTGGCTGCGAGTGCAAACCTGTGCGCTCTCCAGAACCAGCCCATCACTCATTCCAAGAGCGGGGCTCTTTCATTGGCCCGAATGTTTTCTGGCAGCCCACAGTGTTGGAGAAATGGGTGAGTCCCTATCCATCCCCCGAGCTGCCTCGCCGGGAGAAAACAATCCAAGACATGGAGAATTTGAAAGGACTCCGCGTTACCCTGGAGAATATCCGGAAGGGTAGGAGACCCGATGCGTCACCGGAACCTGCAGCGGCCGCGTCCGATGCATCCTACACTGTACCTGCGCCGGCGGCGACAGCAGAGGACAGCGATTCGGAGACCGAAAGCCTAGGTGACCAGATCATTCCGTCTTGAAGAGAAGTTGCAGGAGCCACGCAAGATTGCCACCGCCAGGATCCAGACGCCGCCTAAGAGGGAAGAGGTAAGGGTGCCTGTTTCCACCCGTAGGCCACCTTCTGCTACCACCGCTCCGTCAGGGCCCCCAAGAAGGCCCTCTAACCCTGTGACTTGCTGTGCAGAGTCAGTTATTCCAAAGCCCACCGGACCGCTTGCGGCGGCGGTATCTAATCCAGCACAACCCACCATAATCATGCCTGGACCGGTGCGGTCCACAACTGTCCTTACCCCTAGGCCTATGGGGCCAATACCTATTAGGGGTCCCTTCATGCTGCAGCTGCCCTCTAATACTGTAATGTGGGCACATCCGCCTGTGGAGGATTACTACAGGCCTTATTTGCCAGCAGAGCCGGGTGATTATGATAAGCCCCTGTGAATTAGCCTGCTAGGCCTTTGATTTGCTTTGCCAAGGGATTATTGCTGGAAATTTGACCCTTCCAGGACAGGAGTCCTTTGTTTTGGTCCTTTGTTGCTGCTGCCAGTTTACCCACGGCTCAGTGGTAGTAGTCACCCACTGAAATAAGAATGTCAGCAAAGCCGTGTTTGTTTCCAGGACCTCCTGCCTGCTTCTACTATCTCACACCAAGTTGTGCCTGTTCCTTTGTTGCACCTTTTACCCTTAACCCCCTTTTCAGGTTGATCAGGGGTATTACAGCATTCGTTTTTATACCATTTAAAAGTGTGGGCTATTTGCGATGTGCTGTCATTTTATTGTGCAACGGAATTCTAAGGAAATGTGCCCAGAGATGGACTCCACTGTAAGAGAGCCTCTGTGATTTACTACCTTGACTTGCTGGTGAAAGACACTCACTTTAAATAAGAACGGAACCTGGGTACGGACTCATATTTGTTCTTTGAGCCTCCAAGATTTTTTAAATTGTTTACATTGTTTTGCTGTTCTATTAAGGACAATTTGCACATATGGACTATCCTGGTAGTAATGTTACGCTGCGCCAGGTCAGCGCCCCTGTTCCCTCATATGATCCTGAGAGAAGAGAACGACGCCCCTTTTCACCAGTACTTGTTCCTAAGCCAGTGGAACTGCCTGATTTGTGCATGTAATGTGCTTCTGCAAATGCAGATGTGTTTTTCCTGCTTTGCTTTTTGGTCTCTTTTTCAGGTGCAGTATCCAGCTGGGCAGGGCCCCTCCATGTTGCGCCGAGGTCGGGCAACGTTAAACCGTGGGCGTATGTAGTGTCCCCACTAGCTAAGCGTGGGCACTACACGAGGGTCAATTGGTGTGTGCGTTACTTCTCCTCACTAGGGACAGGGATGTTATCTCTTATTGTGCATTTCATGTAATTTATAAAGTATTGTTTGTATGCAATGTTTCATTATCAGGCCTAGTCTTTGTAGTTAGACATCCCATACACTAGAGGGAGATAGGGAGCCCCTAGTATAAATATTCAGGCCCAGACAGGGGAACAGAGTTCAAGGTCAGGAGTCTGCAGAGACAGCAGCTAGAAGGCACCAGCTAGTGTCAAGCTGAGGGCCTACTCCTGACATGCAGCTGGACAGCCCAGGCTGTTAGTTGTAACCAGGGGGCTAGAAGAGGGATCCTAGCCTACCTGTGAATCAAGAGAGCCTTAGTTAGCTCTGAAGACGCCCCAGTTGCAGGATAGCACCTCCTGGGAGAAATCTGCAGTTACCATCCAACTGAGTAAGGACAATACCAGGTCAGATAAGTACCCTGATGGACAGAGATTTTATAAAGTACAGCGAGTGCCTATATTGGAGAGAATTGCGATACCAAGGATAAAAGCCAACAGTTAGGCATCCGGGCCTTGGGAACCATCTAGCTAGAATAGCTGAAAAGGATGGAGCAGCGTAGTACTGCAAAGCATTAACCATTGGGTCCTCCACGCATCTTGCCTGTTTATCATCTGTTGCCATCTACAGTCTACCTGCTTGTAAGGTATTGTCTAAGGGACTGCATGACTATCACAATCTATTGTCATTGTATGAAGTAAGTTGGACTGTGTTCATCAAGTAAAGAAACGTTTGGTTTATCCACTGATTCCTCAATTATTCCACCTATCACTACACGGTGTGCCACCATTCAATTGGCACTGGCGTCACGTACTTTAAAGGGACCTTGCCCCAGGCACATAAAGCACCTGCAACATCCAGGGCACCTCATCCACCACCAGGCCTGGTCCCTAAATACAGAGTGTGCCCCAGAGGACTCTTGTGCCAGCCTCTCCTTCACTGCTGTTTGCCTGCCCAGGGTTTCCCTACAAAACTGTGAGTAACCCTCGCTTGCCATTAACCGTGACCTCACAATCGCAATACCCTGCAGGTCTGGCGTACCGCAGGGTGACATGAAGCCTGATTCTCTGCTATGACATGAAGCCTGAATCTCTGCTATGAGACCTCTCTCCTCTGTCTGGGTGCCGGGGCCTAAATATCTGACAATGGACTGTTCCAGTTTTGGCTGACATGAAGCCTGATTCTCTGCTATGACATGAAGACTGATTCTCTGCTGACATGAAGCCTGAATCTCTGTTATGGGACCTCTCTCCTCTGCTTGGGTGCCGGGGCCTAAATATCTGACAATGGACTGTTCCAGTGTTGGGTGACGTGAAGCATGATTCTCTGCTATGACATGAAGACTGATTCTCTGATGACATGAAGCCTGAATCTCTGTTATGGGACCTCTCTCCTCTGCCTGGGTGCCGGGGCCTAAATATCTGACAATGGACTGTTCCAGTTTTGTGTGACGTGAAGCCTGATTCTCTGCTATGACATGAAGACTGATTCTCTGCTGACATGAAGCCTGAATCTCTGTTATGGGACCTCTCTCCTCTGCCTGGGTGCCGGGGCCTAAATATCTGACAATGGACTGTTCCAGTGGTGGGTGACGTGAAGCCTGATTCTCTGCTATGACATGAAGACTGATTCTCTGATGACATGAAGCCAGATTCTCTGCTATGGGACCTCTCTCCAATTGATATTGGTTAATTTTTATTTATTTTATTTTTATTTTTATTAATTTCCCTATCCACATTTGTTTGCAGGGAATGAACTACATTTTGCTGCCTTTTTCAGCCCTCTAGCCCTTTCCTGGGCTGTTTTACAGCCTTTTTCATGCCGAAAAGTTCGGGTCCCCATTGACTTCAATGGGGTTCGGGTTCGGGACGAAGTTCTCGAACCCGAACATCCAGGTGTTTGCTCAACTCTAGATACAAGGAGTGTCTACCTTGTTAGCCTTTTCACCTGTTTTGGAGAGTAGGAGACAATATAACTTATACACATCAAGTGCATACAAACAGAAATATTAACAATACGGATAAGAGACACAAAGGAAAAATGAACTTATAAAAAAAAAACAATAGATAAATCACCATTTAAGAACAGACATGACTCATCATCATTGGTTTATATTAATAAACACCTATTATCATATATACTTTTCTTAAAAACTGATCCCATTCATTAAACCATAGCAAAAACGCATCATTTTTTTTAATCGCAGCGAAAACGCATCGTTTATAACGATGCGCTTCTGTAAAAATGGACTAATTGACACCTATCCTTAGGATTATTTACAATATGGAGAGGGGGATATTTTTTATTTTATTTTTATTTTTACAATTGTATTTTATATGTATTCATGTCCATCTTCATGTTTATGATATATAGATGGTAGAGTTTTTAAGTATTATATCTATATATTGAATTATATTTTTAAATTTGCATTTCTAGGCTCCTCATTAGTGTGATCTGTAACTACAGCACTTTACTTATACACTGCACCGAAAATAATGTCCAGTCCAGGTTTTACCTGTATTCTGGAATTTGGTATGGTTACACCCCTTTTATTACAGGCAGCTATTTAAAATGGAGACATTTAGCTATTCACTGCAGGCCATTGATGAAGAAACATGCGGTTCCGAAATGCATCTGGTATTTTGTGTGCAGTGAATAGACTTTGATCGTGATCCTTACCACTTCTCCAATACTATGAAGGCTTGGTCCTTTTTTTGAAAATTGATGGCATCTACACTGGCTTTTGAAAGTGAACACAAGCCACTACCTGAGCACCAAAGCGTGACCACGTGGGACGCCACGTACAGAGTCAGCGGTCAAACACAAGCAGGTATCGGGCAATGGGAGACCATAACAGGCTTCAATGAAATCAGCCTGTATTTGATTATCTAACATCTGCTGGCTACATAAGAAGGGGATTTATTCAGCGGTTCCATCCACTCACCAGTGCGATCATCATACAGCTATCCCCAGGATTGGTAACGTACCATTACATGACTGTATAGCTTGTTGCTACTTTGTTTTATTGCACTGGATCAGCCATTCATACCAAACTGGACCTGCTTTTAATTATATGATCGGTTATTTACCTAATGACCATATCATACTTAAGGAATACAATTGTCATTTATTACACCGTATTTCATGAGCCTGGCGCAGTGTTGATTGCTTTATTTTTAGTCATCAGAACACTAGCAATATACCTGGTTGATTGCTATTAACACATTCGACGCCGCGCAAGTCTCATATGGGAACAACCCAGTATCTAAAAATACTATAAAAGTATCACAAATACATGATTTGATAAGAACTACATGTGGACAGACAACACATCAATTGCTGGATTTGGGGATTTTTTTTTCTTATTATTTTTATCTTTATTAATTTAATTTCACTTGCAAGCTATTTTGTGTATTTTTTAATTGACACACTGTTTTGAAGTTTAAGTTCATAGTTGATGGATTATTATTTCATATTTGTACTAATAAATAGATATTTTATAATCATACTGATCTACCATACAACTATCAGATATTTGAGTGCCACCCAAATAAGTGCTTTTACCTATTTTAACCCAGTATACTGTGGGTGTGCCGTACGACTTGTGCACCGACCCACTGTTATTTGATTGGGTAGAGCCGTTGATATTTTTATGCATCTTTTTGTCATCCTGCCTTGCTAAACGTAAAGGAGTAGCTAAAGCGATCAAAAACTCTGTAGATTTTTCACTACATAGTAGCATCAAAGATCACAACCATGCCCCGATTACCCTTACCCTAGCGGAACAATTCTCAGCCATTGAATGGCATTTGAATGATTCAATCGTGTCCCATCCGGATAACACCGATAAGTTGAAATCGGCCTTATCTACATATTTTGATTTAAACACTACTCATTATATAGATCCCCAGATCTTGTGGAATGCACACAAGACTGTCATGAGAGTCACTCTCATCCAGTGCTGTGCACAGATGAAGAGGAAACGCAATAAGGAAATCACAGATCTAATCTCCTCTATCCATCATTTAGACACCTTAAATAAGGCCTCCATCTCCGCCTCTCATTCCATAACTCTGAGGGATCTCAGAAGGCGTCTTCTTTCTTTAAAGGTTCGGGATGCAATGCAATGTACACAACAATAAAGCAGGGGCTTTTTTAGCCAAAAGGATTAAACAAACCACTTCTCCATCTCAGATTGGCTATTTACTAGACAAACAAGGAAATAAGATCATAGACCCTAGACTGATAGCAGACCAATTTAAGTAGTTCTATGAGTCTCTTTATAATTTGCAAGATGATGTCCAAACCCCACGCCACACCGAAGAGGCAATTAATTCCTTCCTTGATGCTTTAGCTGCCCAAATTATCACCAGACAAGGTACATGCCCTTTCCATGCCTATCACTACTGAAGTAATCACCCTGGTGATCAATTCACTACCACCAAACAACACCCCAGACCCAGACGGGTTTACTAATGCCTACTATAAACATTTCTCCACTATGTTGGCACCGACCTTAGTGAAGGTTTTTAACAAGACTGCTGAGGAAGATTCATTAACTTGGTCCAGTTGGCCGAGAGCAACCAGACACCTTCTCTCTGGCATTGGATGCAGAGAAGGTGTTCAACCGTGTGTGCTGGGGCTACCTGGACAGGTTTGGATTCCAGGGACTTATTAAATCTACTATATTATCCCTATATTCCTCTTAATCAGCCCGAGTATACACCTCATGCTTCTTGTCAGATCTGTCACGGCTGTATGTGGGCAACAATAGTAATACACAGTACAGAGCTACTGACTGGACCCAGAACTAGGGAGGATAACGGGTGACCCCTGTCCGACCCTCAACGCTCTCCCTATTCTGCTAAAGCACATGCCCGGATCCAAATGGCGGAAAGAGGCATGCCCACTTGCCTAAGACTAATGACCACTGTAACCCCTACAATAGTGGAAGGGGCACGGCCACCAGTGCCCTACTCAGTATATGGAGGGAACCGTGGCCACCTCAGATCCAGTCAGAAAATAAACAGGAACACAACAATGTCTGCACACTTAGCTGACGGTGTTGCAGCCGCAGAGAAGACGGATCCAAGGACAGGCTGGCAATATCCGGAGTGCTAGCTGCAGCAGAACACAGGTCCAGTGAACTGATAGCTACAAGTGAAGAAACTAAAGCCAGAGCTACAACTGAAGTGAGAACTATAATCCACATCCTATCATAGGAGGAGGGGTGATATAAAGAGAGGAAAATCAAACACATGAAGGACAGCTGTGGTGAAAGAAACCAAAAGTAAACAGAGTAGTGAGAACTCCTCCCAGCTCTAGTAGTGACATCATCACAGGGGTGGAGAAACAGAGCTGTGAGAACGTCCCAAAGCTCTGGTAGTGACAGTACCCCCCCCTCTACGGGTGGACTCCGGACACCCAGGACCCACCTTCTCAGGATGAGCCCTATGAAATGCCCTGATGAGGCGAGTGGCTTTAATGTCCGACACCGAAACCCACATCCTCTCCTCAGGACCATAACCCTTCCAATGAACGAGGTACTGAAGAGAACCGCGGACCATGCGAGAGTCCACAATTCTGGAAACCTCAAACTCCAGATTGCCATCAACCAAAATCGGAGGAGGAGGCAAAGAGGAGGGTACCGTGGGCTGGACATATGGTTTTAAGAGAGATCTGTGAAATACATTATGTATCTTCCAAACCCGTGGAAGATCAAGACGGAAGGCAACAGGATTGATGACTGACAAGATTTTATAAGGCCCAATAAACTTGGGACCCAATTTCCAGGAGGGAACCTTCAACTTAATGTTTCTAGTAGACAACCACACCAGATCACCCACATTCAGGTCCGGACCAGGCACACGTCTCTTATCAGCCACACGCTTATACCTCTCACTCATCTTTTTAAGATTACCCTGAATCTTTTGCCAAATGGTAGACAAAGACGAGGAAAATCTCTCCTCCTCAGGTAAACCAGAAAGAGCCCCTCCCGAGAATGTCCCAAACTGTGGATGGAACCCATATGCACCAAAGAATGGTGACTTATCAGAAGATTCCTGACGACGGTTGTTCAGAGCAAACTCAGCAAGAGGGAGAAATGAACACCAATCCTCCTGGTTCTCCGAAACAAAACAGCGCAAATATGTCTCCAGATTCTGATTGAGGCGCTCAGTCTGACCATTCGACTGCGGATGAAAAGCAGAAGAGAAGGACAGCCGAACCCCCAGGCGAGAACAGAAAGCCTTCCAGAACCTGGACACAAACTGCGTGCCTCTATCGGAAACAATATCAGAGGGAATGCCGTGCAATTTAACAATATGGTCGACAAAAGCTTGCGCCAACGTTTTAGCATTAGGTAAACCAGGGAAAGGTACGAAATGAGCCATCTTGCTAAAACGGTCCACCACCACCAGGATCACCGACTTCCCCGAGGAACGAGGAAGATCCGTGATAAAGTCCATGGACAGGTGTGTCCAAGGACGGGAAGGAATGGGTAACGGGAGAAGGGAACCTGAAGGCCGTGAACGAGGGACCTTAGCGCGAGCGCACGTCTCACAAGCAGCCACAAAACCCTCCACCGACTTACGAAGAGCCGGCCACCAAAATCTCCGAGCAATGAGATCCACCGTGGCTCTACTCCCGGGGTGACCAGCAAGAACCGTATCATGATGCTCCTTAAAGAGTTTGTGACGTAGCTCAGGAGGCACGAACAACTTCCCAGAAGGACAACGGGCAGGTGTCTCAGTCTGGGCAGCCTGGACCTCGGCCTCCAAATCAGAATATAGAGCAGAAACAACTACCCCCTCCGCCAAAATGGGACCCGGGTCCTCGGAGTTTCCTCCTCCCGGAAAACAGCGAGAGAGAGCATCAGCCTTCACATTTTTTATCCCAGGTCGGAATGTAACAACAAAATTGAATCTGGAGAAGAACAGAGACCATCTGGCCTGTCTCGGATTCATACGCCTGGCCGACTCCAAGTATGCCAGATTCTTATGGTCGGTAAAAACGGTGATAGGGTGCCTGGCCCCCTCCAACCAATGGCGCCATTCCTCGAAAGCCAACTTGATGGCCAACAACTCCCTATCGCCCACATCATAGTTTCTCTCTGCCGGGGAGAGTTTTTTAGAGAAAAAGGCACAGGGTCGCCACTTGGCAGGGGAGGGGCCCTGGGACAAAACCGCACCCACACCCACCTCGGAAGCATCCACCTCAACAATAAAAGGTAAGGAAACATCGGGATGCACCAAGACGGGAGCAGACGCAAAATTCTCTTTAATCTTAGAAAAGGCTGCAAGCGCCTCCTCCGACCAAGAGGAAAAATCCGCCCCCTTTTTTGTCATGTCAGTGAGGGGTTTGACAACAGAGGAATAATTCAAAATGAACTTTCTGTAATAGTTCGCAAAACCCAGAAAGCGCATCAATGCCTTCTGATTCTCAGGAAGCTCCCACTCAAGTACAGCACGGACCTTCTCAGGATCCATGCGAAAACCAGAAGCAGAGAGGAGAAAACCCAGAAATTGAATCTCCGATACCATAAAGAGACATTTCTCCAGCTTGGCGTACAATTTATTTTCCCGCAGAATCTGCAGAACCTGAAAAAGATGATCCTGATGGGTCTGAACATCAGGGGAAAAAATCAAAATATCATCAAGATACACCAATACAAATTTCCCCATTAAATGATAGAAAATACTATTAACAAAATGCTGAAAGACGGCCGGAGCATTCATCAGGCCGAAAGGCATAACGAGATTCTCGAAATGCCCGTCAGGGGTATTAAAGGCCGTTTTCCATTCATCCCCCTCTCTGACCCTGACCAGGTTGTACGCGCCTCTCAAATCCAATTTGGAAAACACCTTGGCCCCAACAATTTGATTGAAGAGGTCCGGGATCAGAGGAAGGGGATAGGGATCGCGAATCGTGATACGGTTCAGCTCCCTAAAATCTAGGCAAGGTCTCAGAGAGCCATCTTTCTTTTTAACAAAAAAAAAACCCGCGGCCACAGGTGACTTTGAGGGACGAATATGCCCCTTATCGAGACTCTCAGAGATGTAAGTTCGCATAGCGATTCTTTCCGGTTGTGAGAGATTGTAGAGGCGTGCTTTTGGCAGCTTGGCGCCGGGAATGAGGTTAATGGGACAGTCAAACTCCCGGTGAGGAGGTAGCTCCTGAACACCGCTCTCGGAAAACACGTCCGAGAAATCAGAGAGAAATGATGGCACCGTTTTAGTAGACACCTCTGCAAAAGTCGCTGTGAGACAATTCTCTCTACAAAAGTCACTCCACTCATTTATTTGCCTTCCTTGCCAATCAATAGTGGGGTTATGTCTAGTGAGCCAGGGTAACCCCAAAACTAGAGGAGACGGCAATCCGTTAAGGACAAAACAAGATATATCCTCCACGTGAGTGTCACCTACAGCTAGCCGGATATTGTGAACAATGCCTTTCAGAGATCTCTGTGAGAGTGGAGCAGAGTCAATAGCAAAAACAGGTATATCTTTATCTAATGTGCAAACCTGAAAACCATGCATGGCTACAAATTGAGTGTCAATAAGATTGACGGCCGCTCCACTATCGACAAAAATCTCACAAGAAATGACTTTGCTCTCTAGCGCCACCCTGGCAGACAGGAGAAAACGGGAACTGCAGGTCAGAGGAAAAGCATCAAATCCTACATCAACTTTGCCCAAAGTGGCAGATGAAGCAGAACTTGATGATTTACCTTTTGAGATTTTTCTCTTATTATCGCTCTTAGTACGGTTCAAGAATCTCCTAGATGGACAAACATTTGCCAAATGACCTATGCCCCCACAACAAAAACAGACCATACTCTGAGGACTAAATCCTCTTTTATCAGGGGCAAGTCGAGCTAGCTGCATGGGCTCCTCCTCAGAGGGGAGCGAGACAGGATGAGGCCCCTGCACACTGAATGAGTCCGCACCACTTCCCCTAGACTGACAATGGCTGGACAGAGAGGTCTCGTTTCTTTCTCTTAGACGCCTGTCAAGGCGTACCGCCAATGACATGGCAGACTCTAAGGACGTTGGTCTCTCATGGAAAGCAAACGCATCTTTTAATCTCTCCGAGAGACCATGACAGAACTGACTCCGGAGTGCAGCATCATTCCAACCCGAATCAGCTGCCCATCTCCGAAATTCAGAACAATAAAGCTCCGCAGACCGTTTGTTCTGGCATAAAACACGTAGGTTAGATTCGGCCAGAGCAACACGATCCGTGTCATCATAAATCTGCCCCAGGGCCACAAAAAATCCCTCCACGGATCGAAGGGAGGGATCCCCTGATGGCAGCGAAAAAGCCCAAGTCTGAGCATTACCCCTGAGCAGGGAGATGACAATCCTCACCCTCTGCTCTTGATTACCAGAAGAGTGAGGACACAAGCAAAAATGGAGTTTGCATGCCTCTCTGAAACGAACAAAATTCTCACTGCCCCCGGAGAACGTCTCCGGAAGTGAGACCTTTGGCTCGCAACAGACTCCATGAGCCGGAGCAGGGCCCAATGCTTGAAGCTGAGTCATAGATTGACGGAGATCCGCTACTTCCAAAGAAAGACCCTGCATGCGGTCAACCAGGCCAGAAAGCGGATCCATGTCAAAAAAGGACGGTTTTGGTGGATTATAATGTCACGGCTGTATGTGGGCAACAATAGTAATACACAGTACAGAGCTACTGACTGGACCCAGAACTAGGGAGGATAACGGGTGACCCCTGTCCGACCCTCAACGCTCTCCCTATTCTGCTAAAGCACATGCCCGGATCCAAATGGCGGAAAGAGGCATGCCCACTTGCCTAAGACTAATGACCACTGTAACCCCTACAATAGTGGAAGGGGCACGGCCACCAGTGCCCTACTCAGTATATGGAGGGAACCGTGGCCACCTCAGATCCAGTCAGAAAATAAACAGGAACACAACAATGTCTGCACACTTAGCTGACGGTGTTGCAGCCGCAGAGAAGACGGATCCGAGGACAGGCTGGCAATATCCGGAGTGCTAGCTGCAGCAGAACACAGGTCCAGTGAACTGATAGCTACAAGTGAAGAAACTAAAGCCAGAGCTACAACTGAAGTGAGAACTATAATCCACATCCTATCATAGGAGGAGGGGTGATATAAAGAGAGAAAAATCAAACACATGAAGGACAGCTGTGGTGAAAGAAACCAAAAGTAAACAGAGTAGTGAGAACTCCTCCCAGCTCTAGTAGTGACATCATCACAGGGGTGGAGAAACAGAGCTGTGAGAACGTCCCAAAGCTCTGGTAGTGACAAGATCATTTTACCATATCCAATGGAACCAGACAAGGTTGCCCATTGTGCCCTATTGTTTTTACCTTAGTTATGGAGACATTTGCAGAAACTGTCAGACAGTCCCCTGACGTCTCAGGTATCTTGATTAAGGGAACTTTTCATACTCTGGGACTCTATGCTGACGGCGTAATATTGTCACTATCCCAGCCAAAACCTCTCCCCCAGGAGTACAGGATGTCATAAATATGTTTCAAAATGTCTCCTACTACAAGCTTAACTTGTCGAAGACCAAAGCCTTCACGGTAGCAGTGGATCCCACATTAAGGACGAAACTGGTCTCCCAAAACCCTTTTAGCCGGCAGGATAAGGGTTTCACTTATTTGGGAACCACTCTCACCAATTCTAGCATAGACCTCTACTCAGCAAACTACCAGCCTCTATTATCAAAACTGCCTAATATGATTGGGAAATCTTCCCATCCACTGCTGTTTCGGGCATGTACAGTGCCTGTTGTTAAAATGATTATGCTCCCGGTCATAATATATATTTTCTGCACTGTGGTGGTCCCTGTGCCTGCCACCTTTTGTCAATCCCTACAAAAACTGCTCGCCGACTTTGTCTGGGCAGGCAGAAAACCAATAATCTGGTTTTCTACAATGACCAGACAGTGGGACAAAGGGGGGATGAGCATTCCAGATGTTAGGAAGTACTATTGGTCGTGTGTCCTCACGCAAATGAAGGATTGGTGGTTACATGATAGTGACAAAAAGTGGGTGGCCTTGGAAAGGTTTACAACTGATACCCCCCTCATCTCACGGTTTGATCTACAACCTAAAAGCATGTCAAGGGCTCAAGCCTCATTCCTTAGTGTCCAGGCCTCGGCTACACCCTGGAAAAACCTCCTCCCACATATGTCGAATCTACCCAAAACCACAATAAGGAAACTCCCATTCCTGTATTTTAATGTCTGGATTCCTGACCTACATCTTGACAACTGGGTGGCAGGTGGTACACTTAGAATTAACCAACTATACAATGGTACATCCCTGCATCCCTTCAAAAGTTTAACTCGCAGATTTGCTATTCCGCAAAGAGATTTTTATAAATATTTGAGGATCAGACATGCTTTAGTTAAACCTGATAATTCCTCATTTAGGTTTCCTGCCCAAATTTAGGAATTCCTCTCATTCCCTAGAACTTCCACTAAAGGCATCCCCTTTTTCTACAGCATCTTTATATCCCCAAATATAACAGTGAAACCTCCCTTTGTTCTCAAATGGGAAAAAGAGCTTGGGGTAACATATACTGTGGAGGATTGGTTTTCAGCTTTCCCCATTGTAAAGCAAGTATCCAAAGGTGCTACACATTGGGAGACAGTGTTTAAAATACAACTTCATTGGTACCTCACACCAGCACATGGGCCAAATTATCCAAACCAACACCTGGACTGTGGCATGCCGGAGGGGGATCCATGGCAAAACTCCCATGGAAAATTACGTAGTTGACGCAGAGTCGGGTTTTAATCCATAAAGGGCATAAATCACCTAACATTCCTAAATTGTTTCGAATAACGTGCTTTAAAACATCTAGTGTGTGTATACGATCAGGTATGATGTTGCATCGATCAGGTAGTGTAAGGGTTATGCCCGCTTCACAGTGACAGACCAAACTCCCCGTTTAACGCACCGCAAACAACGCAAACAGTCCATTTGCACAACCGCAAACTCCCCATTTGCACAAGGTTGGATACCAAGCTAGCCATGTCCCGTTCCTTGTCCTCACTGACGTCATTGAAGGTCTCTTCCTCCACCCAGCCACGTACAACACCAAGGGTCCCCGAAAGGTGACAACAAGCCCCCTGGGATGCCTGCTGTGGTTGGTCTTCCACCTCCTCAAAGCCACCTTCCTCCTCTGACTCATTTTCTTCAGACTCCTCTCTCTGCGTTGCCACAGGTCTAGCAATCGACGACGACAAGGCTGCTTCTGTATATGAGTGGTGTGTTAAGTAGTACTATTCTTATCAGTTTAATCCCTGTTACGTCCCCTATCAGGGGACGTGTATCGAATAGATTTTAGACAACTGCAAAGAGTTGTCAATAGTTGACACACTCATGACATAAATTTTATTCCTCTATGCGTCAATCTTGGTGTAGTGATGACTGTGCTCGTGCGCACGTTTGGGAGATTGCAGGCGATGGCGGTTTTTAAAAGCCTATGGTCATGCTGAGGTAGTTCAGTGACAGTTAAGTGACCCAGAAAACAATGATTTTGCAGTGTGGGCCCACTGTTGGCCTAGTAGGCTTTAATGATCACCTTAGATGATCACAAAGAAAATTAATGTTTTTTCTATGAAAAATTATCCAGACGATCACTTTTGGTCTGTTCACAATGAAGCAACGACCTTATCATCTGGGGTGTGCCAACATTGCCAACACACTCATAGAGGTGATCGCTTCATTGTGATACGCAAGCCCCTTCACCACAACAAGGTAACGTGGGGGGATCACGAAGGGGAATTGACACATGTATGTGCCTTTTTTTTTGTTTTGTTTTTGCAGCCACAGTGCAGCACCAGAGGCCAGAAAAATTAGGCATGTACACATGCCAGAAAAATTAGGTATTGTTGCAGTGCACTAAAACATTGCGGCTTGAACCCTAGTTGGTGGCTGAGAAGTCACGCAAGTCATCCGGCATGCAGAGATTAAATACAGCAGCGTGTGGACCATTTTTAGCCCAAGGCATCTCATCAGGCCTTTTTTAGTCAAATGCATCCCCCACTGTCAGTCCCTTCGGGATCCATGCCTCATTCATCTTAATAAAGGTGAGGTAATCTAGACTTTTTAGACCTAGGCACCTTCTCTTCTCAGTGACAATACCTCCTGCTGCGCTGAAGCGGGGCAGGCCAGAAGTTCTATCGCAAATTGGGATAGCTCAGGCCACAGGTCAAGCCTGCACACCCAGTAGTCAAGGGGTTCATCGCTCCTCAGAGTGTCGATATCTGCAGTTAAGGCGAGGTAGTCTGCTACCTGTCGGTCGAGCCGTTCTCTATGGGTGGACCCCAAAGGGCTGTGGCGATGTGTAGGACTTAAAAAGCTCTGCATGTCCTCCATCAACAACACGTCTGTAAAGCGTCCTGTCCTTGCCGGCGTGGTCGTGGTAGGAGGAGGATTACTTTCACCTCTTCCCCTGTTAGATTCCCGTTGTGCTGTGACATCACCCTTATACGCTCTGTAAAGCATACTTTTTAACTTGTTTTGGAAGTGCTGCATCCTTTCCGACTTCCGG
Source organism: Bufo bufo (assembly GCF_905171765.1). Lineage (NCBI taxonomy): Eukaryota > Metazoa > Chordata > Amphibia > Anura > Bufonidae > Bufo > Bufo bufo. Next base: position 252,851,459 of record NC_053391.1, on the reverse strand, counting down.
TAATTCGGTAACATTTCAGCCACTTTCTGCTTATACCGGGGGTCTAGTAGCATGGCCACCCAGTACAGGTCGTTCTCTTTCAGCCTTCTTATACGAGGGTCCCTCAACAGGCATGACAGCATGAAAGACTCCATTTGCACAAGGTTGGATGCCGAGCTACTCATGTCCCGTTCCTCATCCTCACTGATCTCATTGAAGGTCTGTTCTTCCCCCCAGTCACGTACAACACCACGGGTACCAGTTAGGTGACAACGAGTACCCTGGTATGCCTGCTGTGGTTGGTCTTCCTCCTCCTCCTCAAAGCCACATTCCTCCTCTGACTCCTCTTCCTCAGACTCCTCTTCCAGCGTTGCCGCAGGTCCAGCAAGCGATGATGATAAGGCTGTTTCTGGTGGTGATGGTGACCACAACTCTTCCTCTTCACGCTCATCTATGGCCTAATCCAGCACTCTTCGCAGGGCACGCTCCAGGAAGAAAACAAATGGGATGATGTCGCTGATGGTGCCTTCGGTGCGACTGACTAGGTTTGTCACCTCCTCAAAAGGACGCATTAGCCTATAGGCATAGCACATGAGTGTCCAGTAACGTGGCAAAAAAATACCCAGCTCTGCAGAGGCTGTCCTAGCACCCCGGTCATACAAATACTCGTTGACGGTTTTTTCTTGTTGGAGCAGGCGGTCGAACATTAGGAGTGTTGAATTCCAACGTGTCGGGCTGTCGCAAATCAAGCGCCTCACTGGCATGTTGTTTCGCCGCTGAATATCGGAAAAGTGAGCCATGGCCATGTAGGAATGCCTGAAATGGCCACACACCTTCCTGGCCTGCCTGAGGACATCCTGTAAGCCTGGGTACTTATGCACAAAGCGTTGTACAATCAGATTCAACACATGTGCCAACTTGCCCAAATTCAATGCCGCCAACAAATTGCTTCCGTTGTCACACACCACTTTGCCCATCTCCAGTTGGTGCGGGGTCAGCCACTGATCCACCTGTGCGTTCAGGGCGGACAGGAGTGCTGGTCCAGTGTGACTCTCTGCTTTCAGGCAAGTCAACCCCAAGACAGCGTGACACTGTCGTATCCGGGATGTGGAATTGCCCCTGGGGAGCTGGGGGAGTGCAGTTGATGTGGAGCAAGACGCAGCAGCAGAAGAGGACTCAGCCGAGGAGGTTAGCGAAGAGGATGGAGTAGGAGGAGTAGAGGAGGTGGCAGCAGGCCTGCCTGCAAGTCTTGGCGATGTCACCAACTCGTCTGCAACTCGTCTGCAGAGCCACGCATTCCATGCTTGGCAGCCGTCAGCAGGTTTACCCAATGCACAGTGTACGTGATATACCTGCCCTGACCGTGCTTTGCAGACCAGGTATCAGTGGTCAGATGGACCCTTGCCCCAACACTGTGTGCCAGACATGCCATGACTTCCTTTTCCACAATAGAGTACAGGTTTGGGATTGCCTTTTGTGAAAAAAAAAATTGGGCCGGGTACCTTCCACTGCGGTGTCCCAATAGCTACAAATTTTTTGAAGGCCTCAGACTCCACCAGCTTGTATGGTAAAAGCTGGCAGGCTAAGGGTTTCGACAAGCCAGCTGTCAGACGCCGGGCAAGGGGGTGACTCTGTGACATTGGCTTCTTACGCTCAAACATTTCCTTGACAGACACCTGACTGTGGGCAGATGAGCAGGAACTGCTGAAGGTGAGAGGCGGAGTGGCGGGTGGTTGAGAGGGGGCAAGGAGGACAGCAGTGGTTGACATGGCTGAAGATGCTGGACTAGGAGGAGGATGGTGGCTTTGAGTTTCTGCGCTGCTTGTACTCATCATGTGTTGATCCCATAGTCGTTTGTGATGTGAGATCATGTGCCTTCGCAAAGCAGTTGTACCTAGGGTGGGTGTTGGACTTCCCATGACTCAGTTTCTTTTGGCACAGGTTGCAAATGGCATCGTTGTTATCAGAGGCAGACACGCAAAAAAAATGCCACACTGCTGAGCTTTGCAATGACGGCATTCTGGTGGTGGCAACAGCATGCGTTGATTGGCGTGCTGTCTGGCTGACCCTAGGTGTCGATACATGCTGTCTGACTGTGCCACTAGCTCCTTGCGACGACCTCCCCCTGCTTCCAACTCGTCTCCTCCTCCTCTCTGTCTCCCCATCTGAACTTTCCCCCTGTTCTTCTTCTCTTCGAGCGGGCATCCACGTGACATCCACGAACACATAGTCATCATCAACCGCTTCACTTGTATCTGACAACTCAGCAAAGGAAGCAGCAGCGGGTACAACATCATCATCATCATCATCATCACACCGTACGTCCATGTGTGTAAGGCTACTTTCACACTACCGTTCAGAGCGGGTCTGTCTGATGTCTGCACAGACGGATCCGCTCCTATAATGCAGACGTTTGGATCCGTTCAGAACGGATCCGTCTGCATTATAGTTTAAAAAAAATTCTAAGTGTGAAAGTAGCCTGAACGGATCCGTCCAGACTTTACATTGAAAGTCAATAGGGGACGGATCCGTTTGAAGATTGAGCCATAT
>NC_053391.1:252770938-252848730 GCF_905171765.1 Bufo bufo | reverse complement strand
CCTGGTGGTGTGCGATAATTGGCGAAATCTCGTAGCAGCTCTGGGACTAGCCGGTTTGACGCACATTCCTTGCCTGATGCATGTGCTGAATTTGGTGAGGCAGAGGTTCCTTAAAAATTACCCCGATATGTCAGAGCTGCTGCATAAAGTGAAGGCCATCGGTGCCCGCTTTCGGTGTTCTCACCCTGCTGCTGCTCGCCTCTCAGCGCTGCAGCATAACTTCGGCCTTCCAGCTCACCACCTCATATGCAACGTGCCCACAAGGTGGAACTCCATCTTGTACATGCTGGCCAGACTGTGCAAGCATCAGCAAGCGATAGTGGAGTTTCAGCTGCAGAGTGCACGGGTGAGTCGCTCTGCGGAGCAGACCACTTTACCACCAATGACTGGGCCTCCATGCGAGACCTATGTTCCTTGCTGCGCTGTTTCGAGTACTCCACCAACATAGTCAAAGCCGATAACGCCGTTTTCAGCGTTACTATCCCAGTTCTTTGCCTCCTTGAAAAAACGCTTCTGGCGATGATGGAAGAGGAAGTGGCAAAGGAGGAGGAAGAGGGATCATTTAATAGGGTTTCCAGCCAGTTATTCACAAGTGGCTCCGAGAGTGGGTTACTACACACACAAACGCCAGGTACAGAATTGTCCAGCCTGGGCACAGTTCTGGAGGATGACGAGGTGGAGGATGAGGAGGAGGAAGAGATGTGCGGTACGCCAGACCTGCAGGGTAATGCGATTGTGAGGTCACGGTCAATGGCAAGCGAGGGTCACTCACAGTTATATATGGAAACCCCTGGGCAGGCATACAGCAGTGAAGGAGAGGCTGGCACAAAAGTCCTCTGGGGCACACTCTGTATTTAGGGACCAAGCCTGATGTTGGTTGAGGTGCCCTGGATGTTGCAGGTGTTTTATGTGCCTGGGGCAAGGTCCCTTTAAGGTTCGTGACGCCAGTGCCGGTAACGGTGGCACACCGGTGGAAGGTCTTAATAAGCAAGGAACACAGATGGCAGGGTGAACCAAACTTTTACTTTACTGTAGTAAATTCCACTTTGTACAGTTAGCTGGCAACTCAGTTCCACATGTCAAGTACACTTCACAAGCAGGTCACACAATTATGGCAGGTATATGGTGGTTAGGCAAGATACACAGAGGGGAAACATCCACATGCGCAGAATCAGGCTGTACAGACTCCTCGGAGATTAGTGTACACTGTCCCTTTCGGACTCCTGTCTGGCTTTAATCCCAAGGCCCAGATACCTTATTGTAGGCTTTTATCCTTGGTAAATAATCCTCCTTAGGTGCTCATTCTTGCTCCATACCTCTAGTCTCTCTGCCCTTCAGCTTACTTTTATTAGCCGGACATGTTGGCTCTGCTGGACTTTGTGGGAACTACAGGGTTGCTTCCAGGAGGTACCCTCTTCCCCTGGGATAGATCTTCTGAGCTAACATGGCTCTGTGGATCAGGAGGTAGACTAGGATCCCTCTACTAGTCTCCTGGTGGCAACTAGAAGCCTGGGCTGTCTAGTTGCATGTCAGGAGAAGGCCCTGACTGGTGCCTTCCAGCTTGTCTTTGCAGACTCCTGACTTTCAACAACCCTTCCCTGTCTGGGGCCTGAACACTTATACTAGGGGTCCCCTAGCTCCCTCTAGCGTCTGGGATGACTAACTACAGGGCCTAGGCCTGATGCTACATAAAACAGGGAAAAACATTACATATAACAACAATACTTTATAATTTACATAAAATATGCACAATAGAAAATGACACTCCTGTGCCAAGGGAAAGGAAGTAACGCACACCCCCATTGACACTCGTGTAGTGCCCACCCTTAGTCCGTGAGGCCACTACATACCCCCACGCTTTAATGTTGCCCGACCTCCGCGCAACATGGAGGGGCCCTGCCCAGCTGGATACTGCACCTGAAAAAGAGACCAAACAGCAAAGCAGGAAAACACATCTACATTTGCAGAAGCATAAAATATGCACATATCAGGCAGTTCCAACTGGCTTAGGAACAAGTTCGGTGAAAAGGGGCGTCGCTCTCTTCTCTCAGGATCATATGAGGGAACAGGGGCGCTGACCTGGCACAGCGTAACATTATTACCAGGATAGTCCATATGTGCAAATTGTCCTTACAAGAACAGCAAAACAATGTAAACAATTTAAAAGTTCTTGGAGGCTCAAAGAATGAATATGAGTCCGTACCCAGGTTCCTTTCTTTTAAATCACAGAGGCTCTCGTGCAGTGGAGTCCATCTCTGGGCACATTGACTTAAAAACAAAGATCTCAGAGGCTCAGGTACTTTTGAGTCTATCACTGGGCACATTTCCTTAAAAAAAAAGATCTCAGAGGCTCAGGTACTTTTGAGTCTATCACTGGGCACATATCCTTGGAGTTCCGTTGCACAATAAAATTGACATCTAATAACAAGTGCTGTAATACCCCTGATCAACCTGAAAAGGGGGTTAAGGGTAAAAGGTGCAACAACGGAACAGGCACAACTTGGTGAGTGATGGCGGAAGCAGGCAGGAGGTCCTGGAAACAAACATGGCTTTGCTGACTTTATTATTTCAGTGGATGACCACTACCACTGAGCCGTGGGTGAACTGGCAGCAGCAACAAAGGACCAGAAACAAAGGACTCCTGTCCTGGAAGGGTTAAATTTTCAAAAATCATCCCTTGGCAAGATAAATCAAAGGCCTAGCAGGCTAATTCACAAGGGCGTATCATAGTTGCCCGGCTCTGCTGGCAAATAAGACCTGTAATAATCCTCTACAGGTGGATGTGCCCACATTACAGTGTTAGGGGGCAGTTGCAGCATGAAAGGACCCCTTATAGGTATCGGCCCCATAGGCCTAGGGGTAAGGACATTTGAGGACCGCACCGGTCCAGGCATAATTATTGTAGGCTGTGCTGGATTAGATACCGCCGCCGCAAGCGGTCCGGTGGGCTGTGGAATGACTGACTCTGCGCAGCAAGTCACAGGGTTAGAGGGCCGTCTTGGGGGCACCGACGGAGTGGAGGTAGTAGAAGGTGGCCTATGGGTGGTGACAGGCACCCTTACCTCGTCTCTCTTAGGCGGCGTCTGGATCCTGGCGGTGGCAATCCTGCGCAGCTCCCGCAACTTTTCTTCCAGACGGACGATCTGGTCACCTATGCTTTCGGTCTCAGAATCGCTGTCCTCCGCTGTCGCTGCCGGCGCAGGTACAGTGCAAGATGCATCGGACGTGGCCGCTGCAGGCTCCGGTGGCGCATCGGGTCTCCTACCCTTCCGTATATTTTCCAGGGTAACGCGGAGTCCTTTTAAATTTTCCATATCCTGAATGGTTTTCTCCCGGCGAGGCAGCTCGGGGGATGGATAGGGACTCACCCATTTCTCTAGCACAGTTGGCTGCCAAAACACATTAGGACCAATGAAAGAGCCCCGCTCTTGGAATGCGTGATGGGCCGGTTCTGGAGAGCGCTCAGGTTTGCACTCGCAGCCAGAGTAGTCCTCATCTGCCTCCCAGTCCTCTGGTTCCTTCTTGGGACGGGTCACGGCAGTCGCATATGGGCCTCGCAGGCTCTTGGCAGGGGTGAATTCTACCTCCTCTCCCTCGCGGAGGTTATGCAGATGCTCAGGGAGGTAACCTCTCTTGACAGACCTCTGGTTGACGTATAAGTCTCTACCAGTAATGTGGTCTTGTATGAACCCGTAGCCACGGGTTTTGTCAAAGGACAGCACCAACCCCCTTCTCCTTTCCAGGCGGGGTTGGGTATTAGAATGACGGTCGTAAATGGACTTGGTCAGTTCTTCATAGTATATTTTGGTTTTAGTATTCCTCTTGATAGCGGCCTCCCGGATCTCTGCCATAAGTGTTGACCACTTGAATGAGGGCTGAAAGAAGTCTCTCCAGGAGCCGTAGCAGTGATCCGGTTCTTTCCCCAGTGGCGGGCAGGCGGGTCTCTCCGGTCCCGGAGAGTAGGCCGGTGAAGCCTCCTCTGGCTCTACACCAATATCAGTCATGTTCAGTAAAGCAGGCGCGGACATCCCAGCAAAGCAGTCTTCACTCTGCAACATGCTCGATCCTTCTCGGGAGAGCGACAGGGCGGCGCCAATAAGTTCAGCCAGTTCCTCCCATTGCACTGGGAGGTTGCCCCCCAGGTACTCCAGTATGGGGAAGGCAGAGTCCATTCTGGCAGACATGCAAATGTCCAGACAGGCGTGGCGCCAATATTGAGCTTTTTCCCGCTCTTCTCAGCAAAAAGGCGCCAACTTTTACCGCCAATTCAGGATGAAGATGACGCAGCAGTAATCTCAAGCAAGCTCAGCGGCCATCTTTAGTAGAAACGTTGTCTATTCACTGACAGCAAGCGGTGGCTTAAACAAGCAGCAAACTGTCCATAAAACACTATTTTCACACCGCTACTTAGGACAGTCCTTTGGCCCAGTAATTTTGAATAAAACCATTAGGGCTTGGTCACTTTAAGATGATTTTCAGCACACAGTTTTGTAATCCAACAATGGCGCGGATATGTTCCGTATCCTGTTCGTGACGCCAATTTATGCGGTACGCCAGACCTGCAGGGTAATGCGATTGTGAGGTCACGGTCGATGGCAAGCGAGGGTCACTCACAGTTATATATGGGAACCCCTGGGCAGGCATACAGCAGTGAAGGAGAGGCTGGCACAAAAGTCCTCTGGGGCACACTCTGTATTTAGGGACCAAGCCTGATGTTGGTTGAGGTGCCCTGGATGTTGCAGGTGTTTTATGTGCCTGGGGCAAGGTCCCTTTAAGGTTCGTGACGCCAGTGCCGGTAACGGTGGCACACCGGTGGAAGGTCTTAATAAGCAAGGAACACAGATGGCAGGGTGAACCAAACTTTTACTTTACTGTAGTAAATTCCACTTTGTACAGTTAGCTGGCAACTCAGTTCCACATGTCAAGTACACTTCACAAGCAGGTCACACAATTATGGCAGGTATATGGTGGTTAGGCAAGATACACAGAGGGGAAACATCCACATGCGCAGAATCAGGCTGTACAGACTCCTCGGAGATTAGTGTACACTGTCCCTTTCGGACTCCTGTCTGGCTTTAATCCCAAGGCCCAGATACCTTATTGTAGGCTTTTATCCTTGGTAAATAATCCTCCTTAGGTGCTCATTCTTGCTCCATACCTCTAGTCTCTCTGCCCTTCAGCTTACTTGTATTAGCCGGACATGTTGGCTCTGCTGGACTTTGTGGGAACTACAGGGTTGCTTCTAGGAGGTACCCTCTTCCCCTGGGATAGATCTTCTGAGCTAACATGGCTCTGTGGATCAGGAGGTAGACTAGGATCCCTCTACTAGTCTCCTGGTGGCAACTAGAAGCCTGGGCTGTCTAGTTGCATGTCAGGAGAAGGCCCTGACTGGTGCCTTCCAGCTTGTCTTTGCAGACTCCTGACTTTCAACAACCCTTCCCTGTCTGGGGCCTGAACACTTATACTAGGGGTCCCCTAGCTCCCTCTAACGTCTGGGATGACTAACTACAGGGCCTAGGCCTGATGCTACATAAAACAGGGAAAAACATTACATATAACAACAATACTTTATAATTTACATAAAATATGCACAATAGAAAATGACACTCCTGTGCCAAGGGAAAGGAAGTAACGCACACCCCCATTGACACTCGTGTAGTGCCCACGCTTAGTCCGTGAGGCCACTACAGATGGAGGAGGAGGAACAGTGTTCACAGCAGGGTGGAACCCAAACCAGCTCATGGCCATCACTGGTGCATGGCTGGAGGGATACAGATGACACAGAGGACAGCTTGTTGTTGCCTCTGGGCAGCCTGGCACACATGAGCGATTACATGCTGCAGTGTCTCCGCAACGACCGCCGAGTTGTCCACATTCTAACTTGTGCTGATTACTGGGTGTCCACGCTGCTGGATCCCCATTACAAGGACAATGTACCATCCTTAATTCCCTCACTAGAGCGTGATCGTAAGATGCACGAGTACAAGCGTACGCTGGTAGACTTGCTGCTGGTGGCATTCCCACGTGACAGCGAGGGCACAGTGTAAGCACAAGGCGAAAGCAGAGGAGAAGGAAGAGGTTGCCAATGCAGCTGGGGCACCACCAGCACCTCAGAAGGCAGGTTTAGCATGGCCGAAATGTGGAAAAGCTTTTTCAGCACACCACAACAACCAGCACCACCAGCTGATATGGAACGTCTTAGCAGGAAGCAGCATTTCAGCAACATGGTGGAGCAGTATGTGTGCACACGCATACACGTACTGAATGACGGGTCTGCCCCCTTCAACTTCTGGGTCTCCAAATTGGGCACATGGCCTGAGCTTGCCCTTTACGCCTTGGAGGTGCTGGCCTGCCCTGCAGCCAGTGTATTGCCTGAACGTGTGTTTAGCACGGCAGATGGCGTTATCACAGACAAGCGCAGCCGCCTGTTCACAGCCAATGTGGACAAGCTCACGTTCATTAAAATGAACCAGGCATGGATCCCACAGGACTTGTCTGTACCTTGTGCATAGTAGACATGTATATCGGCCTTAGCCAGCCATTGGTTTACTACAGCGCAATTGCTCATTGTTGTATTTTGGATATTTCCCACTCTTTTGGAGTGTACCCTAATAAATAAATAAAATTTTATATTTTTTTTATCTAAAAACCAGTGTTGGCTACCTCGTCCTCCTCCACCGCCGCTTCCACCTACACCGCTACGTCCACCGCCTCCTCAACCTCCTACTCCATATGGACCTCGTTTTCCTAGATTAAGATTATTATTATTTTTTTTACATATTTTATGTTACTTAAAGTTATTTACCTATCCACATTTGTTTGCAGAGCACTTGCCATGCTCTTAACCACATTTAGATGCCATTTGCAGCTCTTTAGCCCTTTCCATGACATATGGACCTCCACCTCATAAAATAAGTTTATTTATTTTTTATTTGTACGTATTTTATTTTGTGTCATTTCACTAACTTGTCTGTTACATTTTTGGGTGAAATTCACCTGTAATGGTCACGTCCACACACACACAGGGGGAAGGATAGTGACCACTGCGCTCCACCCTCACCCCTGGCCCTGCCCACGAGTCCTGATGGCAGGGGACAACTGGACGACAGTCCCTTACTTATGATATGTGCAGGGAAGACAGACAAGACAAAATACGGAACGTGAATGGACCGGGTCAGAACCAAGAGAGCTACGCAGTACAAAGGGTTAAGCAAAGAATGGTCAGGAGAAGCCAGGGTCAAATACCAGGAGAGTAGAGAAGTACCAGAGGAGTCCGCAAAGAGTAGTCAGGTGGGAGCCGAGGTCACAATACCAGGAGGGATGCGCAGTACAGGAAGAGCAGACAAAGGATCGTCAGGGAACAGGATCAGGTCAGTATTCAGTAGTCCAACAAATAGCCAGGAACCTAGAATTAACAGGCAACCTGTGGCCAGCAGGCTGCCTGTATTTATATTGGGGTCTGAGGGTCATGTGACGTGGCCAGCGTCACATGACCGACAGACAGACAAGTCGAGCACCGAGTGATCAGCTCGGCACTCAAGGCAGACCTAGGAGCAGGGAGCCTCCCAGCTAGCAAAGCCGCCCTGGGAATGAGGCCAAACACAGATCCTCGCTCCCAAAGCTAAGCAGCAGCTCTGCGGCTGATGGGAGACGAGTGCGCCTTTGGCACCCCGTGACATCACCACTTTTTGAATGTGATATACCCTGGCTGTACCTAGTAGACTGGTAAAAACATTTCACTAATTTGTCTATTACATTTTCGGGTTAAATTCACCAATTTTTGGGTGTGATATACTCCTGATCTACCTAGTAGACAGGTAACATTTCACAAATTTGTCTGTTACTTTTTCGGGTAAAAATCCCCACTATTTGGGTGTGATATACTCCGGCTGTACCTAGTAGACAGGTAAAAACATTTCACTAATTTGTCTGTTACATTTTCAGGTGAATTTCACAAATTTTTGGGTGTGATATACCACTGCTATACCTAGTATACAGGTAAAAAAAAACATTAATTTGTCTGTTACATGTTCGGTTGAAATTCATTAATTTTTGGGTGTGATATACCCCTGCTATACCTAGTAGACAGGTAACATTTCACTAATTTGTCTGTTTCATTTTCAGATGAAATTCACCACTTTTTGGCTGTGATATACCACAGCTTTACCTAGTAGACAGGTAAAAAAAAAAACATTAATTTGTCTCTTACATATTTGGGTGAAATTCACCAATTTTTGGGTGTGATATACCCCTGCTCTACCTATTGGACAGGTAACATTTCACTAATTTGTCTGTTTCATTTTTGGGTAAAATTCACCAATTTTTGGCTGTAATATACCACTGCTATATCTAGTAGACAGGTGAAAAAAAATTCATTATTCTGTCTTTGGGTGAAATTCACAAATTTTTGGGTGTGATATACCCCTGCTCTACCTATTGGACAGGTAACATTTCACAAATTTGTCTGTTACATATTCTGGTGAAATTCACAAATTTTTGGGTGTGATATACCCCGGCTGTGCCTAGTAGACAGGCAAAAACATTTCACAAATTTGTCTGTTACATTTTCAGGTGAAATTCACTAGTTTTTGGGTGTGATATACCACTGCTATACCTAGTACCCAGGTAAAAAAAATTCATTAACTTGTCTGTTACATATTCGTGTGAAATTCACCAATTTTTGGGTGTGATATACCCTTGCTCTACCTAAGAGACAGGTAACATTTCACTAATTGGTCTGTTACATATTTGGGTGTAATTCACCAATTTTTGGCTGTGATATACCACTGCTATACCTAGTGGACAGATAAAAAAAAATCATTAATTTGTCTGTTACATATTCGGGTGAAATTCACCAATTTTTGGGTGGAATATACCCCAGCTGTACCTAGTAGACGGGTAAAAACATTTCACTAATTTGTCTGTTTCATTTTCAGGTGAAATTCACAAATTTTTGGGTGTGATATACCACTGCTATACCTTATAGACAGGTAAAAAAAAAATCATTAATTTGTCTGTTACATATTCTGGTAAAATTCACCAATTTATGGGTGTTATATACCCTTGCTCTACCTAGTAGACAGGTAACATTTCACTAATTTGTCTGTTACATATTCGTGTGAAATTCACCAATTTTTGGGTGTGATATACCACTGCTATACCTAGTGGACAGGTTAAAAAAAAATCATTAATTTGTCTGTTACATATTCGTGTGAAATTCATAAATTTTTGGGTGTGATATACCCCTGCTATACCTAGTAGACAGGTAACATTTCACTAATTTGTCTGTTTCATTTTCAGATGAAATTCACCACTTTTTGGCTGTGATATACCACAGCTTTACCTAGTAGACAGGTAAAAAAAAAAACATTAATTTGTCTGTTACATATTTGGGTGAAATTCACCAATTTTTGGGTGTGATATACCCCTGCTCTACCTATTGGACAGGTAACATTTCACAAATTTGTCTGTTACATATTCTGGTGAAATTCACAAATTTTTGGGTGTGATATACCCCGGCTGTACCTAGTAGACAGGCAAAAACATTTCACAAATTTGTCTGTTACATTTTCAGGTGAAATTCACTAGTTTTTGGGTGTGATAAACCACTGCTATACCTAGTACCCAGGTAAAAAAAATTCATTAACTTGTCTGTTACATATTCGTGTGAAATTCACCAATTTATGGGTGTGATATACCCTTGCTCTACCTAAGAGACAGGTAACATTTCACTAATTGGTCTGTTACATATTTGGGTGTAATTCACCAATTTTTGGCTGTGATATACCACTGCTATACCTAGTGGACAGATAAAAAAAATCATTAATTTGTCTGTTACATATTCGGGTGAAATTCACCAATTTTTGGGTGGAATATACCCCAGCTGTACCTAGTAGACGGGTAAAAACATTTCACTAATTTGTCTGTTTCATTTTCAGGTGAAATTCACAAATTTTTGGGTGTGATATACCACTGCTATACCTTATAGACAGGTAAAAAAAAAATCATTAATTTGTCTGTTACATATTCTGGTAAAATTCACCAATTTTTGGGTGTTATATACCCTTGCTCTACCTAGTAGACAGGTAACATTTCACTAATTTGTCTGTTACATATTTGGGTGTAATTCACCAATTTTTGGCTGTGATATACCATTGCTATACCTAGTAGCCAGGTAAAAAAAAAAATATTAACTTGTCTGTTACATATTCGTGTGAAATTCACCAATTTTTGGGTGTGATATACCACAACTATACCTAGTGGACAGGTAAAAAAAAATCATTAATTTGTCTGTTACATATTCGGGTGAAATTCACCAATTTTTGGGTGTGATATACCCCTGCTCTACCTTGTAGACAGGTTAATTAATTTCACTACGTTTTTCTGTTACATTCTTGGGTGACATTTTTAAATTTTTGCCGTGAATAAATCCCTGCTCTGCATAGGTGACAGGAACCAAAATGTAAAAAAATAATTTGTTCCATTGGTGGGTGACATTAACCCATTTCTGGCGATGAAAAACCCCTGCTCTGCATAGGTGACAGGGAATTATTTTTGCAAAATTCGTCTTTAATTGGCCCTTTCATTCGATCCTTCTGCTTTAATAACTTGTCCCACATTTCAGCTCAATCACATTGCAGCCATGGACCTCCCTTGGATGTGGTATCCCTTTCTCACGCTCCCTCTCCGGCGTGGAACTCTGATTCGCCGATAGCAGTGATCAAGACGGTAGGCTCAAAAAAGAACATCGAAAGTTGATAGAGAAGATATCCAAATGGATCGTGGACGTCACAGGGACGTGGACGTCATCAGGCAGAAGTTATCTAGAGTCAACAAAGCGGCAGCAGGGCCTTACCTGTCTAACGTTTCCAAATCCAAAATACCCCAATGACATTCCCTATAATTTTTTTATTGACCATTCCAATAACAGGGCATCGTAAGAGTCCTGTATAGTTATTTATTGTCCCTACCTCCCCGAGTCGGGAGTGGGTTATTGCCGCGCGCCCCCTCCTTTCCTTCAATTCTTCTGCTTTAATAATTTGTGCCACATTTCCGCTCGATCACAATTAAATTTTATCCATTGATCTCCCTTGGATGTGGTCTCTCTTTCTCACGCTCTCTCTCCGGCGTGGAACCCTGATTAACTGCTAACCGTGATCAACATGGTAGGCGCAGAAAAGAACATCGAAAGTTGATAGAGCAGATATCAAATTGGATTGTGAACATCACAGGGACGTGCAACATGGTGGGGCAGTATGTGTGCACACGTCTACACGATCTGACTGACAGGGGTCAGCCCCTGTAACTTCTGGGTCTCCAAATTGGGCACATGGCCTGAGCTTGCCCTTTACGCCTTGGAGGTGCTTACCTGCCCTGCAGCCAGTGTATTGTCTGAACGTGTGTTTAGCACAACTGGAGGGGGTTATCACAGGTTATATTTTCCAATGTTTTGGGGTGTACCATAATTTAAAAAAATATAAATAAATTTAAACCCAGAAAGCAGTGTAGGCTACCTCCTCCGCCTCCACCGCTGCTTCCACCTATACCGCCACATCCACCGCCTCCTCAACCTCCTACTCCATATGAACCTCGTCCTCCTAGATTAAGATTATAATTTTTTTTACATATTTTATGTTACTTTTTAAAGTTATTTACCTATCCACATTTGTTTGCAGAGCACTTGCCATGCTCTTAACCATATTTTAATGCCATTTGCAGCTCTTTAGCCCTTTCCATGACATATTTACCTCCACCTCATAAATCAAGTTTATTTATTTTTTATTTGTACGTATTTTATTTTATGTCATTTCACTAATTTGTCTGTTACATTTTTGGGTGAAATTCACCTGTAACGGTCACGTCCACACACACACAGGGGGAAGGATAGTGACCACTGCGCTCCACCCTCACCCCTGGCCCTGCCTACTTGCCTCACGAGTCCTGATGACAGGGGACAACTGGATGACAGTCCCTTACTTATGATATGTGCAGGGAAGACAGACAAGACAAAATACGGAACGCGAACGGACTGGGTCAGAACCAAGAGAGCTACGCAGTACAAAGGGTTAAGCAAAGAATGGTCAGGAGAAGCCAGGGTCAAATACCAGGAGAGTAGAGAAGTACCAGAGGAGTCCGCAAAGAGTAGTCAGGTGGGAGCCAAGGTCACAATACCAGGAGGGATGCGCAGTACAGGAGGAGCAGACAAAGTATCGTCAGGGAACAGGATCAGGTCAGTAATCAGTAGTCCAACAAATAGCCAGGAACCTAGAATTAATAGGCAACCTGTGGCCAGCAGGCTGCCTGTATTTATAGTGGGGTCTGAGGGTCATGTGACATGGCCAGCGTCACTTGACCGACAGACAGACAAGTCGAGCACCGAGTGATCAGCTCGGCACTCAAGGCAGACCTAGGAGCAGGGAACCTCCCAGCTAGCAAAGCCGCCCTGGGAACGAGGCCAAACACAGATCCTCGCTCCCAAAGCTAAGCAGCAGGTCTGCGGCTGATGGGAGACGAGTGCGCCTTTGGCACCCCGTGACATCACCACTTTTTAAGTGTGATATACCCCGGCTGTACCTAGTAGACAGGTAAAAACATTTCACTAATTTGTCTATTACATTTTTGGGTTAAATTCACCAATTTTTCGGTGTAATATACCCCTGATCTACCTAGTAGACAGGTAACATTTCACTAATTTGTCTGTTACATTTTCGGGTGAAATTCACCACTTTTTGACTGTGATATACCACTGCTTTACCTAGTAGACAGGTAAAAAAAAATTCATTATTCTGTCTGTTACATTTTCAGGTGAAATTCACAATTTTTGGGTGTGATATACCACTGCTATACCTAGTACCCAGGTAAAAAAAATTTCATTAACTTGTCTGTTACATATTCGTGTGAAATTCACCAATTTTTGGGTGGGATATACCCTTGCTCTACCTAGTAGACAGGTAACATTTCACTAATTTGTCTGTTACATATTTGGGTGTAATTCACCAATTTTTGGCTGTGATATACCACTGCTATACCTAGTGGACAGGTAAAAAAAAATCATTAATTTGTCTGTTACATATTCGGGTGAAATTCACAAATTTTTGGCTGTGATATACCCCTGCTCTACCTAGTAGACAGGTTAATTAATTTCACAAATTTTTCTGTTACATTCTTGGGTGGCATTTTACAATTTTTGCCGTAAATTAACCTCTGCTCTGCATAGGTGACAGAAACCGAAATTTAAAAAAATCATCTGTGCCATTGGTGGGTGACATTAACCCATTTCTGGCGATGAAAAACCCCTGCTCTGCATAGGTGACAGGGAATTATTTTTGTAAAATTCATCTTTAATTTGCCATTTCATTCGATCCTTCTGCTTTAATAACTTGTCCCACATTTCAGCACGATCACATTGCAGCCATTGACCTCCCTTGGATGTGGTATCCCGTTCTCATGCTCCCTCTCCGGCGTGGAACCCTGATTCGCCGATAGCAGTGATCAACACGGTAGGCTCAAAAAAGAACATCGAAAGTTGATAGAGAAGATATCCAAATGGATCGTGGACGTCACGGGGACGTTCAATCAGGCAGAAGTTATCTAGAGTCAACAAAGAGGCAGCATCTGTCTAACGTTTCCAAATCCAGTGACATTCCCTATAATTTTTTATTAATCATTCCAATAACAGGGCATCTTAAGAGTCCTGTATTGTTATAAATTGTCCCTACCTCCCCGAGTCGGGAGTGGGTTATTGCCGCGCGCCCCCTCCTTTCCTTCAATTCTTCTGCTTTAAAAATTTGTCCCACATTTCTGCTCGATCACAATTAAATTTAATCCATTGATCTCCCTTGGATGTGGTCTCTCTTTCTCACGCTATCTCTCCGGCGTGAAACCCTGATTAGCTGCTAACCGTGATCACCATGGTAGGCGCAGAGAAGAACATCGAAAGTTGATAGAGTAGATATCAAATTGGATTGTGAACATCACAGGGACATGCGACATGGTGGGGCAGTATGTGTGCACACGCCTAAGCGAACTGACTGACAGGGGTCAGCCCCTGCAACTTCTGGGTCTCCAAATTGGGCACATGGCCTGAGCTTGCCAGTGTATTGTCTGAACATGTGTTTAGCACGACTGGAGGGGGTTATCACAGGTTTTATTTTCCAATGTTTTGGGGTGTACCATAATTTAAAAAAATAAAAATACATTTAAAACCAGAAAGCAGCGTAGGTTACCTCCTCCACCTCCACCGCCGCTTCCACCTACACCGACACATCCACCGCCTCCTCAACCTCCTACTCCATATGGACCTCGTCCTCCTAGATTAAGATTATTATTATTATTATTATTTACATATTTTATGTTATTTAAAGTCATTTACCTATCCACATTTGTTTACAGAGCACTTGCCATGCTCTTAAATACATTTTCATGCCATTTGCAGCTCTTTAGCCTTTTCCATGACATTTTTACAGCCATTTAGTTCAGGTCCCCATTGACTTCTAAGGGGGTTTGGGTTCGGGTCAAGTTCGGCTTCACTTTTTTGTGAAGTTCGGCTGAACCCGTCGAACCTGAACATCCAGGTAAAGGGTAAAGGAGAGATAAAAATGTAAATTTTTTAGAGATTTAAAAAAGAGAGCTAGAGAGTGAGAGAGAGAGATGAGAAAAATAGGACTCCTAGGAGACCCCAAGTGTCAGGCCAATTGCAGCACTTTTGATTTTGGTCAAATTAATACATACCCTAATCTAATCTTCCGAGCAATTGTAATCGGACCTGAAATGAATTGCAAGACATTCGTTCATCTCCAATTTATATGGACTGTAACTGTTTTAAGATAGGTATAATATGAGCTGTTGCTCTACAAACAATAGCAGAATACTATAGCTTATAAAATACGTCAGAAAATGACGGCTTTTTTAAATTGTTTTTAGTGGTATTTTCTTTCTTTATTTTATTTTTTTTGCTGCACAAGGTTTTTTTTCTTGGCTTTTTTACCCTTTACGGAAGTCTATGGGAAAACACCTGAAAAATTCACACCTAGAGCATATTGCAATAAAAAAAAATGCAACTTAATATTTCCCATAGACTTCCATCTAATGTGGAGCTGGCATTTTATGTCTAAAAATACTGTAAAAACCTCCAGCCACCAATGTTTTTATACTAGGAAGGGAGGGAGGGGGGGCCGCACTGGCCACATATTGCTTTTTATACTGGGGAGGGAGGGAGGGAGGGAGGAAGGGGGGGGACGCACTGGCCACCAATGCTTTTTATACTGGGGAGGGAGGGAGGGGGGCCGCACTGACCACCAATGCTTTTTTTTATACTGGGGAGGGAGGGGGGGTCCGCACTGGCCACCAATGCTTTTTATACTGGGGAGGGAGGGAGGCCGCACTGGGCACAAATGCTTTTTTTACTGGGGAGGGAGGGGGGCGCACTGGCCACCAATGCTTTTTATACTGGGGAGGGAGGGAGGGGGGGGGCCGCACTGGCCACCAATGGTTTTTATACTGGGGAGGGAGGGAGGGGGGCCGCACTGGCCACCAATGCTTTTAATACTGGGGAGGGAGGGAGGGGGCCGCACTGGCCACTAATGCTTTTAATACTGGGGAGGGAGGGAGGGGAGGGCCGCACTTGCCACCAATGCTTTTAATACTGGGGAGGGATGGGGGGGCCGCACTGGCCACCAATGCTTTTAATACTGGAGAAGGAGGGAGGGGGGTGCCGCACTGGCAACCAATGCTTTTAATACTGGGGAGGGAGGGGGGGGCCGCACTGGCCACCAATGCTTTTAATACTAGGGAGGGAGGGGGGTCTGGCCCCCTGCTGCCTGGCAGCACCCGATCAGGGGGCTATGATACGCACAATTAACCCCTCAGGTGCGGCACCTGAGGGGTTAATTGTGCGGATCACAGCCCCCTGTAAGAGATCAGGTGCTGCCAGGGCAGCAGGGGGCAGTTATGTCCACAGTTCTTAGAATTTTCTAACTTGAAGCGTCCCCATCACCATGGGAATGCCTCTGTGTTAGAATATACTGTCGGATCTGAGTTTTCACGATAGTGAAAACTCAGATCTGAAAAAGCTGTTATGCAGACGGATCCGCACTGAACGGATACCATCGTTTTCATTTATAGGTTCGGATCCGTCTGTGCAGATACCAGACGGATCCGCACCTAGCGCAGGTGTGAAAGTAACCTAAAATAGGGACTCCTGACTTTACATTAAAAGTCAATAGGGGATGGATCCGTTTACAATTGCACCAATATTGTGTCAATGTAAAAGGATCTGTCCCCATTGACTTACATTGTAAGTCAGGACGGATCCGTTCGGCTTCGCACCGCCAGGCGGACACCAAAACGCGCCAGAAGTCTCAGCACCACATGGCACTGCCAGTCGTCTCAGCCACCAGTCAGCGCCAGCTGTTTCAGCCATCAGCTGCAGTCTCAGCACCACCAGTCAGTGCCAGCAGTTCGTGCCAGCCATCTCAGGCACCAGTCAAAGTGCCCACAGTCTCAGCACCACCAGTCAGTCCTAGCAGTCAGTGCCAGCTGTATCAGCCACCAGTCACAGTGCCAGTGGTCTCAGCACCACCAGTCAGTGCCAGCCCTATCAGCCACCAGTCACAGTGACAGCAGTCTCAGCACAACCAGTCAGTGCCAAGCGTATTAGCCACCAGTCACAGTGACAGTGGTTTCAGCACCACCAGTTAGTGCCAGCTCTATCAGCCACCAGTCACAGTGCCAGTGGTCTCAGCACCACCAGTCAGTGCCAGTCGTATCAGCCACCAGTCACAGTGACAGCAGTCTCAGCACCACGTGGCACTGCCAGTCGTCTCAGCCACCAGTAAGTGCCAGCTGTTTCAGCCATCAGCTGCAGTCTCAGCACCACCAGTCCGTGCCAGCCATCTCAGGCACCAGTCAAAGTGCCCACAGTCTCAGCACCACCAGTCAGTGCCAGCCATCAGTGCCAGCAGTATCAGCCACCAGTCACAGTGCCAGTGCTCTCAGCACCACCAGTCAGTGCCAGCCGTATCAGCCACCAGTCATAGTGCCAGTGGTCTCAGCACCACCATTCAGTGACAGCTGTATCAGTCACCAGTCACAGTGCAAGTGGTCTCAGCACTACCAGTCAGTGGTAGTCATATCAGCCACCAGTCACAGTGCCTGCAGTCTCAGCCAAAAGTCAGTGCCAGTGACGCATATTACAGCTACATATAAGTCAGTATTACAGTAAGAGAAAATATTATCTATACTAATAAAAGTCCTGTGTACATGCTCAGGGCTGGTGTCCGTGCGTGCATGTTTGCCGATTATAGAAGTGCGCATGCGCAGCGGACGGACACACACACACACAGGCCAATCCAGGACGCAGAGCCGGGCTCGGGGGCACAGCGGTGGGACAGCAGCGCTCAGGGAGGAGGACGCCGGGAGTCGGGCACAGCGGCTTTCAGAGTTATACTCTGCCCGGAGCACACGGGACAGCGCAGCCGTCACAGATCCCGGGGAGCCGTCCACACTGAGAGCCGGCTATCTTACTCATTTTGCCGCACTGCGCATGCGCCCGCTTCCCCACATGCGCAGTGCGGCCAGACGCCGCTCCATCGGCACACACTCCACGGACACTACATGTGCAGCATCCTATTGTAATGGCAGCGGGGGGCAATCACTGTATTGCACTGGCTCCGCTCACTTACTACATGGTGAGGCAGGAGGCCTGGCGGGCGGCCAGGCACTGGTAGCGTAACTCACTAAGTGACGCCCCTGCTGCGCCCACTGCATGAATGAAGCAGTCGGCGCAGGCGCATGATGTAGTGAGTTACGCTGCCAGTGCCTGGCCGGCCGCCCGGCCTCCTGCCTCACCATGTAGTAAGTGAAGAAGTGAAGATCGTTATTATTATTACAGTTATTCAAAGTATTACTACTCTGTGCGGGGCCGGTGCAATGCAGTGACTGCACCGGGCCCCGGTGCCATTAAATTCATTAATGTATCATCAACAGATCCCCCCATAACAGTGCCATCCACAGATCCCCCATAACAGTGCTATCCACAGATCTCCCCCCATAACAGTGCCATCCACTGATCCCCCATAACAGTGCCATCCACAGATCCCCCATAACAGTGTCATCCACAGATCCCCCCATAACAGTGCCATCCACAGATCCCCCCATAACAGTGCCATCCACAGATCCCCCATAACAGTATCATCCACAGATCCCCTATAACAGTGCCATCCACAGATCCCCCCATAACAGTGCCATCCACAGATCCCCCCATAACAGTGCCAACCACAGATCCCCCATAACAGTGCCATCCACAGATCCCTCCCATAACAGTGTCATCCACAGATCCGCCATAACAGTGTCATCCACAGATCCCCCATAAGTGTCATCCACAGATACCCCCATAACAGTGCCATCCAAAGGTCCCCCATAACAGTGCTATCCACAGATCCCCCATAACAGTGCCATCCACAGATCCCCCATAACAGTGCCATCCACAGATCCCCCATAACAGTGCCATCCACAGATCCCCCCATAACAGTGCCATCCACAGATCCCCCCCCATAACAGTACCATTCACAGATACCCCCATAACAGTGTCATCCACAGATACCCCCATAACAGTGCCATCCACAGATCCCCCCATAACAGTGCTATCCACAGATCCCCCCATAACAGTGCCATCCACAGACCCCCCATAACAGTACCATTCACAGATACCCCCATTACAGTGTGCCTTCCACAGATCCCCCATAACAGTGTCATCCACAGATCCCCCCATAACAGTGCCATCCACAGATCCCCCCATAACAGTGCCATCCACAGATCCCCCCATAACAGTGCCATCCACAGATCCCATCATAACAGTGCCATCCACAGATCCCCCCATAACAGTACCATTCACAGATACCCCCATAACAGTGTGCCATCCACAGATCCCCTCCATAACAGTGCCATCCACAGAACCCCCATAACAGTGCCATCCACAGATCCCCCCATAACAGTACCATTCACAGATGCCCCCATAACAGTGTCACCAACAGATCCCCCATAACAGTGTCATCCACAGATCCCCCATAACAGTGCCATCCACAGATCCCCCATAACAGTACCATTAACAGATGCCCCCATAACAGTGCCATCCACAGATCCCCCATAACAGTTTCATCCACAGATCCCCCCATAACAGTGCCATCCACAGATCCTCCATCACAGTGCCAGCACTACTGTTCTAGCGCCCGTTATTGTAACGGGCTTAAAGGGACACTGACAGGCCCAATAAGCATATTTAGGTACATATATGACAGTACAGGTCTTATCAAGTGTATTAAAATCATCTAAGTATCCCCCCTGTCCACCTAATACCGAAAACTAAAGTTTTATAACCTGCTTGTCTCGTCTCCAATATGCCCAAGGGGCGGCGTTTCATCTCAAAATGCTCCAGCCAGCCGATCCCAACTGCCGTTCTGAAGCCCCGCCCAGCTCATCAATATTCACTTCACTGGGCAGCGGCTACAACTCTCCCCGACTCAAGATCCTGCGCATGGCCAATTCAATCCTCTGGGCACGTCCTCCGTCTAATCTTCAGCGCATGCGCCCGGCCTGGGGTCACATCGCGCCTGCGTACAGACAGTCTGCGTCTTAGAGGCCGCTGCAGCCTCTGCTTTATGCGCATGCGCCGGGCACTTGAGTCGGGGAGAGTTGTAGCCGCCGCCCAGCGAAGTGAATATTGATGAGCTGGGCGGGGCTTCAGAACGGCAGTTGGGAGAGGCTGGCTGGGCGCATTTTGAGATGAAACGCTGCCCCTTGGGCAGATTGTAGATGAGACAAGCAGGTTATAAAACTTTAGTTTTCGGTATTTATAAGGTGGACAGGGGGGATACTTAGATGATTTTAATACACTTGATAAGACCTGTACTGTCATATATATACCTAAATATGCTTATTGGGCCTGTCAGTGTCCCTTTAATGTCTAGTATATATATATAAGCTAGCTAACTAACTGTCTAATGTAATTAAACATTAAAGCACAGAGCACAGCAATGACACTGCTGTCTCTCTCAGAACTCCATAAAACTACAGAAAATGGCTGCTGGGGAGGTTCTTATATAGTAAGGGGTAGGCAACTTTCCTATTGGTTGCTAGGGATGCTGCTAAGCTCAGACAAAGACATTGCAGCCTTCTCATTGGCCCACAAGCAAGAAGGGAGGTTACTGTTGAAAAAAAAATCTAGAATATTCGCGAATACGAATATATAGCACTATATTCAAAATCTTTGCGAATTCTCGAAGTGGCGATATTCGCGATTAAATTTTGCGATTCAAATATTTGTGCCCAACACTACTTGTTACACCAGTGAAATACTGTGACATGTTTGCAGAAATTACATGATAAAACTGTATGTGTAATGTTGTTCCTTTCAGCATTAACCAGTCTGCTGTCACAGTCAATGACATGGGACTGTGTAAACAGTAGTTTGGGTGCAAGCTGCAGTTGTTGATAGAGTTGAGCGAACACCTGGATGTTCGGGTTCGAGAAGTTCGGCCGAACTTCCCGGAAATGTTCGGGTTCGGGATCCGAACCCGAACCGAACTTCGTCCCGAACCCGAACCCGAACCCCATTGAAGTCAATGGGGACCCGAACTTTTGGGCACTAAAAAGGCTGTAAAACAGCCCAGGAAAGAGCTAGAGGGCTGCAAAAGGCAGCAACATGTAGGTAAATCCCCTGCAAACAAATGTGGATAGGGAAATGAATTAAAAAAAATAAAAATAAAAAAAATTAACCAATATTAATTGGACAGAGGTCCCATAGCAGAGAATCTGGCTTCACGTCAGCAGAGAATCAGTCTCTTCATGCCATAGCAAAGAATCTGGCTTCATGTCAGCAGAGAATCAGTCTCTTCATGCCATAGCAGAGAATCTGGCTTCATGTCAGCGCAGAATCAGTCTTCATGTCATAGCAGAGAATCAGGCTTCACGTCACCCACCACTGGAACAGGCCACTGTCACATATTTAGGCCCCGGCACCCAGACAGAGGAGAGAGGTCCCGTAACAGAGAATCTGGCCTTATGTCAGCACAGAATCTGTCTTCATGTCATAGCAGAGAATCAGGCTTCACGTCACCCACCACTGGAACAGGCCACTGTCACATATTTAGGCCCCGGCACCCAGACAGAGGAGAGAGGTCCCGTAACAGAGAATCTGGCCTTATGTCAGCACAGAATCTGTCTTCATGTCATAGCAGAGAATCAGGCTTCACGTCACCCACCACTGGAACAGGCCAATGTCACATATTTAGGCCCCGGCACCCAGACAGAGGAGAGAGGTCCCGTAACAGAGAATCTGGCCTTATGTCAGCGCAGAATCAGTCTTCATGTCATAGCAGAGAATCAGGCTTCACGTCACCCACCCACTGGAACAGGCCACTGTCACATATTTAGGCCCAGGCACCCAGACAGAGGAGAGAGGTCCCGTAACAGAGAATCTGGCCTTATGTCAGCACAGAATCTGTCTTCATGTCATAGCAGAGAATCAGGCTTCACGTCACCCACCACTGGAACAGGCCACTGTCACAAATTTAGGCCCCGGCACCCAGACAGAGGAGAGAGGTCCCGTAACAGAGAATCTGGCCTTATGTCAGCGCAGAATCAGTCTTCATGTCATAGCAGAGAATCAGGCTTCACGTCACCCACCACTGGAACAGGCCACTGTCACATATTTAGGCCCCGGCACCCAGACAGAGGAGAGAGGTCCCGTAACAGAGAATATGGCCTTATGTCAGCGCAGAATCTGTCTTCATGTCATAGCAGAGAATCAGGCTTCACGTCACCCACCACTGGAACAGGCCACTGTCACATATTTAGGCCCCGGCACCCAGACAGAGGAGAGAGGTCCCGTAACAGAGAATCTGGCCTTATGTCAGCACAGAATCTGTATTCATGTCATAGCAGAGAATCAGGCTTCACGTCACCCACCACTGGAACAGGCCACTGTCACACATTTAGGCCCCGGCACCCAGACAGAGGAGAGAGGTCCCGTAACAGAGAATCTGGCCTTATGTCAGCGCAGAATCAGTCTTCATGTCATAGCAGAGAATCAGGCTTCACGTCACCCACCACTGGAACAGGCCACTGTCACACATTTAGGCCCCGGCACCCAGACAGAGGAGAGGTTCATTCAACTTTGGGTTGCCCCGCAATATAATGGTAAAATGAAAATAAAAATAGTATTGAATGAGGAAGTGCCCTGGAGTAGAATAATATATTGTTAAGGGGAGGTAGTTAATATCTAATCTGCACAAGGGATGGACAGGTCCTGTGGGATCCATGCCTGGTTCATTTTTATGAACGTCAGCTTGTCCACATTGGCTGTAGACAGGCGGCTGCGTTTGTCTGTAATGACGCCCCCTGCCGTGCTGAATACACGTTCAGACAAAACGCTGGCCGCCGGGCAGGCCAGCACCTCCAAGGCATAAAAGGCTAGCTCTGGCCACGTGGACAATTTGGAGACCCAGAAGTTGAATGGGGCCGAACCATCAGTCAGTACGTGGAGGGGTGTGCACAGGTACTGTTCCACCATGTTAGAGAAATGTTGCCTCCTGCTAACACGTTCCGTATCAGGTGGTGGTGCACTTAGCTGTGGCGTGTTGACAAAACTTTTCCACATTTCTGCCATGCTAACCCTGCCCTCAGAGGAGCTGGCCGTGACACAGCTGCGTTGGCGACCTCTTGCTCCTCCTCTGCCTTCGCTTTGGGCTTCCACTGGTTCCCCTGTGACATTTGGGAATGCTCTCAGTAGCGCGTCTACCAACGTGCGCTTGTACTCGCGCATCTTTCTATCACGCTCCAGTGTAGGAAGTAAGGTGGGCACATTGTCTTTGTACCGGGGATCCAGCAGGGTGGCAACCCAGTAGTCCGCACACGTTAAAATGTGGGCAACTCTGCTGTCGTTGCGCAGGCACTGCAGCATTTAGTCGCTCATGTGTGCCAGGCTGCCCAGAGGTAAGGA
This sequence comes from Bufo bufo, assembly GCF_905171765.1. Classification (NCBI taxonomy): domain Eukaryota; kingdom Metazoa; phylum Chordata; class Amphibia; order Anura; family Bufonidae; genus Bufo; species Bufo bufo. The sequence continues at coordinate 252,825,734 of NC_053391.1, read as the reverse complement.
CAAGCTGTCCTCTGTGGGAGGCGTATCGTCATCGTCCTTTGTTTCCCCCCAGCCACGCACCAGTGATGGGCTCGAGCTGCTTTGGGTGCCACCCCGCTGTGAACATGCTTCATCCTCATCCTCCTCCATCTCCTCCTCATCCTCGTCCTCCTCGTCCTCCAGTAGTGGGCCCTGTCTGGCCAAATTTGTACCTGGCCTCTGGTGTTGCAAAAAACCTCCCTCTGAGTCACTTCGAAGAGACTTGCCTGAAAGTGCTAAAAATGACCCCTCTTCCTCCTCTTCCTCCTGGGCCACCTCCTCTTCCATCATCGCCCTAAGTGTTTTCTCAAGGAGACATAGAAGTGGTATTGTAACACTGATAACGGCGTCATCGCCACTGGCCATGTTGGTGGAGTTCTCGAAACAGCGCAACAGGGCACACAGGTCTCGCATGGAGGCCCAGTCATTGGTGGTGAAGTGGGGCTGATCCGCAGTGCGACTGACCCGTGCGTGCTGCAGCTGAAACTCCACTATGGCCTGCTGCTGCTCGCACAGTCTGTCCAGCATACGCAAGGTGGAGTTCCACCTGGTGGGTACGTCGCATATGAGGCGGTGAGCGGGAAGGCCGAAGTTATGCTGTAGCGCAGACAGGCGAGCAGCGGCAGGGTGTGAACGCCAGAAGCGCGAACAGACGGCCCACACTTTATGCAGCAGCTCTGACATGTCGGGGTAGTTGTGAATGAACTTCTGCACCACCAAATTCAGCACATGCGCCAGGCAAGGGATGTGCGTCAAACCGGCTAGTCCCAGAGCTGCAACGAGATTTCGCCCATTATCGCACACCACCAGGCCGGGCTTGAGGCTCACCGGCAGCAACCACTCGTCGGTCTGTTGTTCTATACCCCCCCACAACTCCTGTGCGGTGTGGGGCCTGTCCCCCAAACAAATGAGTTTCAGAACGGCCTGCTGACGTTTACCCCGGGCTGTGCTGAAGTTGGTGGTGAAGGTGTGTGGCTGACTGGATGAGCAGGTGGAAGAAGAGGAGGAGGAAGCTGAGTAGGAGGAGGAGGAGGAGACAGGAGGCAAAGAATGTTGCCCTGCGATCCTTGGCGGCGGAAGGACGTGCGCCAAACAGCTCTCCGCCTGGGGCCCAGCCGCCACTACATTTACCCAGTGTGCAGTTAGGGAGATATAGCGTCCCTGGCCGTGCTTACTGGTCCACGTATCTGTGGTTAGGTGGACCTTGCCACAGATGGCGTTGCGCAGTGCACACTTGATTTTATCGGACACTTGGTTGTGCAGGGAAGGCACGGCTCTCTTGGAGAAGTAGTGCCGGCTGGGAACAACATACTGTGGGACAGCAAGCGACATGATCTGTTTGAAGCTGTGTGTGTCCACCAGCCTAAATGACAGCATTTCATAGGCCAGTAGTTTAGAAATTCTGGCATTCAGGGCCATGGATCGAGGGTGGCTAGGTGGGAATTTACGCTTTCTCTCAAATGTTTGTGAGATGGAGAGCTGAACGCTGCCGTGTGACATGGTTGAGATGCTTGGTGACGCAGGTGGGGGTGTTGGTGGTACATCCCATGTTTGCTGGGCGGCAGGTGCCAACGTTCCTCCAGAGGCGGAGGAAGAGGCCGAGGCGGCTGCAGCAGCAGCAGAAGAGGCCGACGCGGCGGCAGCAGCAGAAGAGGTAGCAGGGGGAGCCTGAGTGACTTCCTTGTTTTTAAGGTGTTTACTCCACTGCAGTTCATGCTTTGCATGCAGGTGCCTGGTCATGCAGGTTGTGCTAAGGTTCAGAACGTTAATGCCTCGCTTCAGGCTCTGATGGCACAGCGTGCAAACCACTCGGGTCTTGTCGTCAGCATATTGTTTGAAGAAGTGCCATGCCAGGGAACTCCTTGAAGCTGCCTTTGGGGTGATCGGTCCCAGATGGCGGCGGTCAGTAGCAGGCGGAGTCTCTTGGCGGCGGGTGTTCTGATTTTGCCCACTGCTCCCTCTTTTGCTACGCTGTTGGCTCGGTCTCACCACTGCCTCTTCCTCCGAACTCTGAAAGTCAGTGGCACGACCTTCATTCCATGTGTAGTGTACGGGGACTGTAATACCCGTCACTACAAAAGTGTCTCTTGGTGTGCTGTCGTCCCTCCTTAATCATGGGGAAGTTGGTATATGTCAGCTTTATAAATTGTCATGTAATGTAATGTTATGTATTTCCCTGTTACTATGACACTTGCATGTACAGGCCTGCTAGGGGTGTCATTCCAGCTTCTAGTCACTAGAGGGAGCTAGGGAGCCCTAGTTTATATAAGGCCCAGTCAGGGAAGCAAAAGTCAGTCTAGTCTAAGTGTCTGTCTAAAGCTGCAGCCTGTAGTCTGAAGCTGGAGCTTAGACTATGTCAGAGACAAGTCCAGGCCTGAAGCCTGCGGACCAGGAGAGGGTATTGCAGTCCCTGTAACCGGGTTCCAAATCCAACCAGAAGGTTCCCCTCCTGAATATATATATATGCAGAAGCAGGAAGACCACTGTTCAGAAGCTTCTAGAGTCTGAGGAAGCAGAGAGAGAGAGACAGAGGCAAAGTCAAGAAAAGCAAGAGGTACTCAAGATAACAGAGGAGGTACTTTATAAAGAGAAAACCAAGGATATAAGCCAGAGCTAGGTTATTGGGCCTTGGAGAAGATTTGCTATGTTCCAGGATCAGTCGGAGATAGAGTGCAAGCTCCTGTACTGCAAGTCCTGTGTGTTTAACACTCTGTAGTCACCTTGCTCAATCTGTATTGCCTGCATCAACCGTATTGAAAAATCGACTGTATGCAAAGGAACTGCGCTTCCGTGAATGTCTCTATATTTATAACTACTAAAGTTGGAGTTCTGTTTTAACATCACGTGGTTCCTCATTTATTCCTGCTATCCGCAAACGGCGTGCCACCGTTTACTTGGCACTGGCGTCACGAACATTTTCTACAATCACCTGCCCTTGCAGAGAGTCAGCCGTCTCAGGTTAGTGTCTATTGCACTACTACACCCAGGAACACCATTACACACAACTTGAGTACGCTGCACATGTGGGGTCTAGGACCTCATCATCCCCTGCATCGTCTTCCACCCAGTCTTGATCCCTGACCTCCTGTTCAGTCTGCACACTGCAGAAAGACGCAGCAGTTGGCACCTGTGTTTCGCCATCATCAGAGACGTGCTGAGGTGGTATTCCCATGTTCTCATCATCAGGAAAAATAAGTGGTTGTGCGTTAGTGCATTCTATCTCTTCCACCCCTGGGGAAGGGCTAGGTGGATGCCCTTGGGAAACCCTGGCAGCAGAGTCTTCAAACAGCATATGAGACTGCTGCATAACTTGAGGCTCAGACAGTTTACCTGATATGCATGGGGGTGATGTGACAGACCGATGGGCTTGGTTCTCATGCGCCATCTGTGCGCTTTCTGAAGAAGACTGGGTGGGAGATAATGTGAACGTGCTGCATCCACTGTCGGCCACCCAATTGACTAATGCCTGTACCTGCTCAGGCCTTACCATCCTTAGAACGGCATTGGGCCCCACCAAATATCCCTGTAAATTCTGCTGGCTACTGGGACATGAGGTAGTTGGTTCACTAGGACGTGTGGCTGTGGCAGAACGGCCACGTCCTCTCCCAGCACCAGAGGGTCCACTAACACCACCACGACCATGTCCACGTCCGCGTACGCGTCCCTTATTAGATGTTTTCCTCATTGTTCCTGTTCACCACAATTTTGAGAATGGCAAATTTAGGAATAGTTTTTCAACCCAGAACAAAAAAGTGTGCTTTTACGGTCACTACAAATAACTTGACCAGCTAAAACAGTACAGATTTGGTTGAATAGAAATGTGAGGCCTGTTTTTTTTTGCGCTGTGTGACAGGTATAGGTTTAATCACAGAATTAGACTTGTATCTGCACGGTAGCGTGTGTCTTAGGTTTTTCTGAATGACACTATCAGCACCTTCAATGTAAGATATCCTTTTTGGGATAGATTTCAAGTAGGCCTCATATAGCAGAAACTAGTTATTTTGAGAATGGCAAATTTGGGAATAGTTTTTCAACCCAGAACAAAAAATGTGCTTTTACGGTCAATACAAATAACTTGACCAGCTAAAACAGTACAGATTTGGTTGAATAGAAATGTGAGGCCTGTTTTTTTTTGCGCTGTGTGACAGGTATAGGTTTAATCACAGAATTAGACTTCTATCTGCACGGTAGCGTGTGTCTTAGGTTTTTCTGAATGACACTATCAGCACCTTCAATGTAAGATATCCTTTTTGTGATAGATTTCAAGTAGGCCTCATATAGCAGAAACTTGTTATTCTGAGAATGGCAAATTTGGGAATAGTTTTTCAACCCAGAACAAAAAATGTGCTTTTACGGTCACTACAAATAACTTGACCAGCTAAAACAGTACAGATTTGGTTGAATAGAAATGTGAGGCCTGTTTTTTTTTGTGCTGTGTGACAGGTATAGGTTTAACCACCTCCGGACCGCTGTACGCACAGACGCGTCCTGGAGGTGGTTGATTCATTCCTCCTGGACACGCCGGCGCGTCCTCTCGCGAGACGCGAGATTTCCTGTGAACGCGCGCACACAGGCGCGCACGCTCACAGGAACGGAAGGTAAGAGAGTTGATCTCCAGCCTGCCAGCGGCGATCGTTCGCTGGCAGGCTGGAGATGTGTTTTTTTTAACCCCTAACAGGTATATTAGACGCTGTTTTGATAACAGCGTCTAATATACCTGCTACCTGGTCCTCTGGTGGTCCCCTTTGTTTGGATCGACCACCAGAGGACACAGGTAGCTCAGTAAAGTAGCACCAAGCACCACTACACTACACTACACCCCCCCCCCGTCACTTATTAACCCCTTATTAGCCCCTGATAACCCCTGATCACCCCATATAGACTCCCTGATCACCCCCCTGTCATTGATTACCCCCCTGTCATTGATCACCCCCCTGTCATTGATCACCCCCCTGTAAAGCTCCATTCAGACGTCCGCATGATTTTTACGGATCCACTGATAGATGGATCGGATCCGCAAAACGCATCCGGACGTCTGAATGAAGCCTTACAGGGGCGTGATCAATGACTGTGGTGATCACCCCATATAGACTCCCTGATCACCCCCCTGTCATTGATTACCCCCCTGTCATTGATTACCCCCCTGTAAAGCTCCATTCAGACGTCCGCATGATTTTTACGGATCCACTGATAGATGGATCGGATCCGCAAAACGCATCCGGACGTCTGAATGAAGCCTTACAGGGGCATGATCAATGACTGTGGTGATCACCCCATATAGACTCCCTGATCACCCCCCTGTCATTGATTACCCCCCTGTCATTGATCACCCCCCTGTAAAGCTCCATTCAGACGTCCGCATGATTTTCACGGATCCACTGATAGATGGATCGGATCCGCAAAACGCATCCGGACGTCTGAATGAAGCCTTACAGGGGCATGATCAATGACTGTGGTGATCACCCCATATAGACTCCCTGATCACCCCCCTGTAAAGCTCCATTCAGATGTCCGCATGATTTTTACGGATGCACTGATAGATGGATCGGATCCGCAAAACGCATCCGGACGTCTGAATTAAGCCTTACAGGGGCATGATCAATGACTGTGGTGATCACCCCATATAGACTTCCTGATCACCCCCTGTCATTGATTACACCCCTGTCATTGATCACCCCCCTGTAAAGCTCCATTCAGATGTCCGCATGATTTTTACGGATGCACTGATAGATGGATCGGATCCGCAAAACGCATCCGGACGTCTGAATGAAGCCTTACAGGGGCGTGATCAATGACTGTGGTGATCACCCCATATAGACTCCCTGATCACCCCCCTGTCATTGATTACACCCCTGTCATTGATCACCCCCCTGTAAAGCTCCATTCAGATGTCCGCATGATTTTTACGGATCCACTGATAGATGGATCGGATCCGAAAAACGCATCCGGACGTCTGAATGAAGCCTTACAGGGGCATGATCAATGACTGTGGTGATCACCCCATATAGACTCCCTGATCACCCCCCTGTCATTGATTACCCCCCTGTATAGCTCCATTCAGATGTCCGCATGATTTTTACGGATGCACTGATAGATGGATCGGATCCGCAAAACGCATCCGGACGTCTGAATGAAGCCTTACAGGGGCGTGATCAATGACTGTGGTGATCACCCCATATAGACTCCCTGATCACCCCCCTGTCATTGATTACCCCCCTGTAAAGCTCCATTCAGACGTCCGCATGATTTTTATGGATCCACTGATAAATGGATCGGATCCGCAAAACGCATCCGGACGTCTGAATGAAGCCTTACACGGGCGTGATCAATGACTGTGGTGATCACCCCATATAGACTCCCTGATCACCCCCCTGTCATTGATTACCCCCCTGTCATTAATTACCCCCCTGTAAAGCTCCATTCAGACGTCCGCATGATTTTTACGGATCCACTGATAGATGGATCGGATCCGCAAAACGCATCCGGACGTCTGAATGAAGCCTTACAGGGGCATGATCAATGACTGTGGTGATCACCCCATATAGACTCCCTGATCACCCCCCTGTCATTGATTACCCCCCTGTATAGCTCCATTCAGATGTCCGCATGATTTTTACGGATGCACTGATAGATGGATCGGATCCGCAAAACGCATCCGGACGTCTGAATGAAGCCTTACAGGGGCGTGATCAATGACTGTGGTGATCACCCCATATAGACTCCCTGATCACCCCCCTGTCATTGATTACCCCCCTGTCATTAATTACCCCCCTGTAAAGCTCCATTCAGACGTCCGCATGATTTTTACGGGTCCACTGATAGATGGATCGGATCCGCAAAACGCATCCGGACGTCTGAATGAAGCCTTACAGGGGCATGATCAATGACTGTGGTGATCACCCCATATAGACTCCCTGATCACCCCCCTGTCATTGATTACCCCCCTGTATAGCTCCATTCAGATGTCCGCATGATTTTTACGGATGCACTGATAGATGGATCGGATCCGCAAAACGCATCCGGACGTCTGAATGAAGCCTTACAGGGGCGTGATCAATGACTGTGGTGATCACCCCATATAGACTCCCTGATCACCCCCCTGTCATTGATTACCCCCCTGTAAAGCTCCATTCAGACGTCCGCATGATTTTTACGGATCCACTGATAGATGGATCGAATCCGCAAAACGCATCCGGACGTCTGAATGAAGCCTTACAGGGGCATGATCAATGACTGTGGTGATCACCCCATATAGACTCCCTGATCACCCCCCTGTCATTGATTACCCCCCTGTAAAGCTCCATTCAGACGTCCGCATGATTTTTACGGATCCACTGATAGATGGATCGGATCCGCAAAACGCATCCGGACGTCTGAATGAAGCCTTACACGGGCGTGATCAATGACTGTGGTTATCACCCCATATAGACTCCCTGATCACCCCCCTGTCATTGATCACCCCCCTGTCATTGATCACCCCCCTGTCATTGATCACACCCCTGTCATTGATCACCCCCCTGTCATTGATCACCCCCCTGTCATTGATCACCCCCCCTGTCATTGATCACCCCCCCTGTCATTGATCACCCCTCTGTAAGGCTCCATTCAGACATTTTTTTGGCCCAAGTTAGCGGAATTATTTTTTTTTTTTCTTACAAAGTCTCATATTCCACTAACTTGTGTCAAAAAATAAAATCTCACATGAACTCACCATACCCCTCACGGAATCCAAATGCGTAAAATTTTTTAGACATTTATATTCCAGACTTCTTCTCACGCTTTAGGGCCCCTAGAATGCCAGGGCAGTATAAATACCCCACATGTGACCCCATTTCGGAAAGAAGACACCCCCAGGTATTCCGTGAGGGGCATATTGAGTCCATGAAAGATTGAAATTTTTGTCCCAAGTTAGCGGAACGGGAGACTTTGTGAGAAAAAAATTAAAAATATCAATTTCCGCTAACTTGTGCCAAAAAAAAAAAATTTCTATGAACTCGCCATGCCCCTCATTGAATACCTTGGGGTGTCTTCTTTCCAAAATGGGGTCACATGTGGGGTATTTATACTGCCCTGGCATTCTAGGGGCCCCAAAGCGTGAGAAGAAGTCTGGTATCCAAATGTCTAAAAATGCCCTCCTAAAAGGAATTTGGGCACCTTTGCGCATCTAGGCTGCAAAAAAGTGTCACACATCTGGTATCGCCGTACTCAGGAGAAGTTGGGGAATGTGTTTTGGGGTGTCATTTTACATATACCCATGCTGGGTGAGAGAAATATCTTGGTCAAATGCCAACTTTGTATAAAAAAATGGGAAAAGTTGTCTTTTGTCAAGATATTTCTCTCACCCAGCAAGGGTATATGTAAAATGACACCCCAAAACACATTCTTCAACTTCTCCTGAATACGGCGATACCACATGTGTGACACTTTTTTGCAGCCTAGGTGGGCAAAGGGGCCCATATTCCAAAGAGCACCTTTAGGATTTCACAGGTCATTTACCTACTTACCACACATTAGGGCCCCTGGAAAATGCCAGGGCAGTATAACTACCCCACAAGTGACCCCATTCTGGAAAGAAGACACCCCAAGGTATTCCGTGAGGGGCATGGCGAGTTCCTAGAATTTTTTATTTTTTGTCACAAGTTAGTGGAAAATGATGATTTTTTTTTTTTTTTTTTCATACAAAGTCTCATATTCCACTAACTTGTGACAAAAAATAAAAACTTCCATGAACTCACTATGCCCATCAGCGAATATCTTGGGGTCTCTTCTTTCCAAAATGGGGTCACTTGTGGGGTAGTTATACTGCCCTGGCATTCTAGGGGCCCAAATGTGTGGTAAGGAGTTTGAAATCAAATTCTGTAAAAAATGACCTGTGAAATCCGAAAGGTGCTCTTTGGAATATGGGCCCCTTTGCCCACCTAGGCTGCAAAAAAGTGTCACACATCTGGTATCTCCGTACTCAGGAGAAGTTGGGGAATGTGTTTTGGGGTGTCATTTTACATATACCCATGCTGGGTGAGAGAAATATCTTGGCAAAAGACAACTTTTCCCATTTTTTTTATACAAAGTTGGCATTTGACCAAGATATTTCTCTCACCCAGCATGGGTATATATAAAATGACACCACAAAACACATTCCCCACCTTCTCCTGAGTACGGAGATACCAGATGTGTGACACTTTTTTGCAGCCTAGGTGGGCAAAGGGGCCCATATTCCAAAGAGCACCTTTCGGATTTCACAGGTCATTTTTTACAGAATTTGATTTCAAACTCCTTACCACACATTTGGGCCCCTAGAATGCCAGTATTACCACCCCACAAGTGACCCCATTTTGGAAAGAAGAGACCCCAAGGTATTTCGTGATGGGCATAGTGAGTTCATAGAAGTTTTTATTTTTTGTCACAAGTTAGTGGAATATGAGACTTTGTAAGAAAAGAAAAAAAATAAATAAAATCATCATTTTCCACTAACTTGTGACAAAAAATAAAAAGTTCTATGAACTCACTATGCTCATCAGCGAATACCTTAGGGTGTGTACTTTCCGAAATGGGGTCATTTGTGGGGTGTTTGTACTGTCTGGCCATTGTAGAACCTCAGGAAACATGACAGGTGCTCAGAAAGTCAGAGCTGCTTCAAAAAGCGGAAATTCACATTTTTGTACCATAGTTTGTAAACGCTATAACTTTTACCCAAACCATTTTTTTTTACCCAAACATTTTTTTTTTATCTAAGACATGTAGAACAATAAATTTAGAGCAAAATTTATATATGGATGTCGTTTTTTTTTGCAAAATTTTACAACTGAAAGTGAAAAATGTCATTTTTTTGCAAAAAAAAACGTTAAATTTCGATTAATAACAAAAAAAGTAAAAATGTCAGCAGCAATGAAATACCACCAAATGAAAGCTCTATTAGTGAGAAGAAAAGGAGGTAAAATTCATTTGGGTGGTAAGTTGCATGACCGAGCAATAAACGGTGAAAGTAGTGTAGGTCAGAAGTGTAAAAAGTGGCCTGGTCTTTCAGGGTGTTTAAGCACTGGGGGCTGAGGTGGTTAATCACAGAATTAGACTTCTATATGCACGGTAGCAAGTGTGTCTTAGGTTTTTCTGAATGACACTATCAGCACCTTCAATGTAAGATATCCTTTTTGTGATAGATTTCAAGTAGGCCTCATATAGCAGAAACTAGTTATTTTGAGAATGGCAAATTTGGGAATAGTTTTTCAACCCAGAACAAAAAATGTGCTTTTACGGTCACTACAAATAACTTGACCAGCTAAAACAGTACAGATTTGGTTGAATAGAAATGTGAGGCCTGTTTTTTTTTGCGCTGTGTGACAGGTATAGGTTTAATCACAGAATTAGACTTCTATCTGCCCGGTAGCAAGTGTGTCTTAGTTTTTTCTGAATGACACTATCAGCACCTAATATGTAAGATATCCTTTTTGGGATAGATTTCAAGTAGGCCTCATATAGCAGAAACTAGTTATTTTGAGAATGGCAAATTTGGGAATAGTTTTTCAACCCAGAACAAAAAATGTGCTTTTACGGTCACTACAAATAACTTGACCAGCTAAAACAGTACAAATTTGGTTGAATAGAAATGTCAGGTCTATTTTTTAGGCGCTGGGTGACAGGCTCAACTTGCCCCTGATGTAGTATATGGCCAAAAAATAACCACACTATTGATGGTTAAATGCACTTGGGTGACACAGGCTCAGCCTGCACCAGATGTAGTATATGGCCAAAAAATAACCAGACTTTTGATGGTTAAATGCACTTCGGTGACACAGGCTCAGCCTGCAGCTGATGTAGTATATGGCCAAAAAATAACCAGACTGTTGATGGTTAAATGCACTTCGGTGACACAGGCTCAGCCTGCAGCTGATGTAGGATATAGCACAAAATAACCACACTATTGATGGTTAAATACACTTGGTGATAGCTTGTGCTGGCGCACCACAAGCCACAAAATGGCCGCCGATCACCCCAGAAAAAAGTGATCTAAAAACGCTCTGGGCAGCCTCAAAAAAGTGAGCAAGTCGATATTAGCACTTCAATGATCCACAGCTGCAGATCGATCACAGAATGAAGTCTTTTGGAGGAGTTAATCTGCCTAATCTCGCCCTAACGTCGCAGCAGCAACCTCTCCCTATGCTTCAATCAGCAGAGTGACGTGCAGCGCTACGTGTCCCAAGCTTATATAGAAGCTGGGTCACATGCTGCACTGGCCAATCACAGCCATGCCAATAGTAGGCAAGGCTGTGATGGCCTCTTGGGGCAAGTAGTATAACGCTTGTTGATTGGCTGCTTTGCAGCCTTTCAAAAAGCGCCAAGAAAGCACCGAACCCGGACTTTTACGAAAATGTTCGGGTTCGGGTCCGTGTCACGGACACCCCAAAATTCGGTACGAACCCGAACTATACAGTTCGGGTTCGCTCATCCCTAGTTGTTGAGCCTCGTCCCTGGAAGTAGGGTTCCTACCCCGTTAAATGTAGAATTCTACAATGCCATGGGACTGTAAGCTAAAGATCAATTTTCATTGGGTGTTACAACTCTTTTCCTTTATGCAACAATTGTGCCATTGCATCAGTAACTTCTATAGAGATGTTTTGTTATTGCTACCTTGGGTTAGCAAGTATGAATATGATCAGGAATTGGGGGGTACTTATAAAAGGTTTGCACTGGTCCCACCAATTTGTAGACACTGCAATAAAAATATATATGCAATTACAGAACAATGATGAATGTAGTATACTTAAATTTAGATTGATGTGCTTTACATTCTGTGCACAAAAATACCTAAAAATATACTACTGGGCAAAATATTGATCTTTTACAAGCTTAATTAATAATTCTCTTTGTTAATTAACTAATTTCTTAACAAAAAAATAAAAAAAACAACAACCATAACTAACATACAACTGTGCATTTGCAAACTTTTAGTGAGGAAAGACAGTAATAATGGGTATCTTTTTATGTATAATTAGGTTCATTTTCAAAAGGTTGACACTTGCTGCATTTTACTAAGGCCTCATGCACACGACCGTTGTGTGCATCCGTGGCCGTTGTGCCGTTTTCCGTTTTTTTTCGCGGACCCATTGACTTTCAATGGTTCCGTGGAAAAATTGGAAAATGCACCGTTTTGCAGCCGCATCCGTGATCCGTGTTTCCTGTCCGTCAAAAAAATATGACCTGTCCTATTTTTTTGAAGGACAACGGTTCACGGACCCATTCAAGTCAATGGGTCCGTGAAAGAACACGGATGCACACAAGATTGGCATCCGCGTCCGTGATCCGTGGCCGTAGGTTACTTTCATACAGACGGATCCGAAGATCCGTCTGCATAAAAGCTTTTTCAGAGATGAGTTTTCACTTTGTGAAAACTCATATCCGACAGTATATTCTAACACAGAGGCGTTCCCATAGTGATGGGGACGCTTCTAGTTAGAATATGCTACGAACTGTGTACATGACTGCCCCCTGCTGCCTGGCAGCACCCGATCTCTTACAGGGGGCTGTGATCCGCACAATTAACCCCTCAGGTGCTGCACCTGAGGGGTTAATTGTGCATATCATAGCCCCCTATAAGAGATTAGTGGCTGCCAGGCAGCAGGGGGCAGACCCCCCTCCCTCCCCAGTTTGAATATCATTGGTGGCCAGTGTGCGGCCCCCCCGCCCCCCCCCCCTATTGTAATATCATTGGTGGCCAGTGTGCGGCCTCCCCCGGCCCCCTCCTCCCTCTATTGTAATATCATTGGTGGCCAGTGTGCGCCCCCCCTATTGTAATATCATTGGTTGCCAATGTGCGGCCTCCCCCGGCCACCCCCCCCTCCCTCTATTGTAATATCATTGGTGGCCAGTGTGCGGTCCCTCACCCCCGGCCCCCCCTCTATTGTATTAATATCATTGGTGGCCAGTGTGCGGCCTCCCCTCCCCCCCCCCCCCCCCGATCATTGGTGTCAGCGGAGATTCCGATCGGAATCCCAGTTTAATCGCTCTGGGGCTCCGATCGGTAACGATGGCAACCAGGACGCTACTGCAGGCCTGGTTGCCATCGTTACTTAGCAATATTACAATATTAGAAGCATCATACTTACCTGCTGGCTGCTGCGCTGTCTGTGTCCGGCCGGGAGCTCCTCCTACTGGTAAGTGACAGGTCTGTGCGGCGCATTGCTTAATGATCTGTCACTTACCAGTAGGAGGAGCTCCCGGCCGGACACAGACAGCGCAGCAGCCAGCAGGTAAGTATGATGCTTCTAATATTGTAATATTGCTAAGTAACCATGGCAACCAGGCCTGCAGTAGCGTCCTGGTTGCCATGGTTACCGATCGGAGCCCCAGAGCGATTAAACTGGGACTCCGATCGGAATCTCCGCTGCCACCAATGATCGGGCGGGGGGGGGGGGAGAGGGGAGGCCGCACACTGGCCACCAATGAAATTACAATAGAGGGGGGGAGGGGGGCCGACGGAGGCCGCACACTGGCCACCAATGATATTACAATAGAGGGGGGGCCAGGGGGGGCCGCACACTGGCCACCAATGATATTACAATAGAGGGAGTGAGGGTGGGCCGCACACTGGCCACCAATGATATTACAATAGAGGGGGGGCCGGGGGGGGCCGCACACTGGCCACCAATGATATTCAAACTGGGGAGGGAGGGGGGTCTGCCCCCTGCTGCCTTGCAGCCCCTGATCTCTTACAGGGGGCTATGATACGCACAATTAACCCCTTCAGGTGCGGCACCTGAAGGGTTAATTGTGCTGATCACAGCCCCCTGTAAAAGATCGGGTGCTGCCAGGCAGCAGGGGGCAGTCATGTACACAGTTCGTAGTATATTCTAACTAGAAGCGTCCCCATCACTATGGGAACGCCTCTGTGTTACAATATACTGTCGGATCTGAGTTTCACGATGTAACTCAAATCCGATGGTATATTCTAACTTAGAGGCGTTCCCATGGTGATGGGGACGCTTCAAGTTAAAATATACCATCGGATTGGAGAAAACTCCGATCCTATGGTATATTAACTCCTGACTTTACATTGAAAGTCAATGGGGGACGGATTCGTTTGAAATTGCACAATATTGTGTCAACGTCAAACGGATTCGTCCCCATTGACTTGCATTGTAATTCAGGACGGATCCGTTTGGCCAGGCGGACACCAAAACGACTTTTTTTTCATGTCTGTGGATCCTCCAAAAATCAAGGAAGACCCACGGACGAAAAAACTGTCATGGATCACGGAAAAATGGAGCCCGTTTTTGCGGACCGCAAAAAAAAAACGGTCGTGTGCATGAGGCCTTATAGTGAAAGTTCTATAGCTACTAATGCATGGCTAATCCTATGTATTATTCTTCAGATAGAGTCATCCTCTCCTAAACCTCTCCTGTTTGCTTTTATAATTATCTTGCACTACAAAGAAGATGGGATTATTAAAATAACCCCCTATGTTTTTTCAGAAAAATAACAAAAATCTATTCTTTTCGTCCTGCAAATGTCAGTTTTTACTTATGATTACATGACTTTTATGTTGTAAAAACGTAATTGAATGAAACGGATTTATTGAACAATTTATAAAAAAAAAAAATACCATTGTAGCAACAGAGAGGGAATGGGTTTTAAAATGCATTTCAAATCTTTTAAACATCATGCAAAACAAAAAACAAAAAACATTGTGATGATTTAAAGTAGACGATGAGATATTAAAGCTTATGTACACCTTTGGGGGTAATTTTTTATTAGTGCATTGTACTTATTTTGAACTAGAGTCCTTTTCTCTGTACAGAGCTAAGATGCTCTACTAGCAGAATCAGAATTTTCTCTGCTCTGTCAGATAGGAAGCTGACTGACCCCTTATCTCTGCTCTCAGACCTTACAAAGCTCAACCCTTACCTTACTTATAAAAATGTGGCTTAAATAAGTGTTTATGACCTCTTAGTAATTTAGAGATAAGGTTTATTAGATGACCGGAACAAAGTGAAAGTAGGATGCACACAGCTAGAAAAATAGTTAACCCGTTGTGAGAGAACAGCTCAATATTTTCAATAAAGACAAACTGAATAAATGATCTTTAGCCCCCAGTGAGTAAAATGCAATAATAAAAAAATTGTCCCGAAGGCATACTTAGCCTTTAAGCTTCTGTGCTAGTTTTATGGTGTAGGGAAGTAACACATTTTGGTGCAATTCCCATTTGTGCCAAAATTTGTGATTTTTTTGTGTGTATTCCAAACAATACATTTTTTTTTTTTTTGTCATAAACGCATCACTGTGTACAGAGGATGATGTGAGGCTGACGAACAATAATTTTTATTTGATGCATGAAAGATGCAATCATTTGATGAAAGAGCATTTTGTTCATTCTAGTGCCACCTTTATATGGGGAAATTATCAGTAACAAGCATATGCTGATAATTGTCCCAATCCTCAGCTGATGTAAAAGGGCGTTTAAAGAGATTGTTCACACATTTGAGGTGGGAAGGTAGGGTCAGACACCCCCCTCCCCTCCGAACAGACATGAAAAGGGAAGCATGCTGCTGGGTCCCAGCTCCTTAGCTGCCCATATTCCACTGCCAACATCTTCTTTGATGCCATTGCAACCAATGATTGGCCACAGTCATGACATGGCACCCTTGCATCACTTATCCAATTTACATGATGCAAGGGGGGCAGGTCACCGCTACAGCCAGTCATTGGCTGTAGCTACGTCAAAGCAGATTTTAACAATGGGGGACTTGAGCGAAGCAGTGGCGGCTGGGAACCAAAGGAGCTCGAAACCCAGTGGTGAGGAGCAGGTAAGTAGGCTTCCAGTGTCAGACTGGGGTTCCTTACGCCCACCAAAAGGAATAATATTCAGGGGCCACCATCAGTCTATACAGAACATACACATGTCCACTCTGTAATTTCACTGCATTAGAAATAGACCTTAGCAGCAAGGCTCAAAGTTGAATAGTAGGCTAAAGTCAGCTCATAGTTTAATAGTTTACTGTTAACCCTAAGAAAGTCCTATTGTATTAGGGGTACTTTGTTGTGTCAGAGCCTAGGCCTGCCAGAGGATCCTCTGGTACTCTGGTGGGCCAGTCCAACACTGTATGCTTCCCTTTGCTGGTCTGGTCAGGTGAACAACCCCTTTAAAGACCCCCACAAACATTATCATATTATCAGCCAAATCTGCCAAAAAATCTGTTTATTGTTTAAGGGGAGCTCCTAACTCCCATCTTCTGTTGGGGCATCCCTGTGTGTATATTCAATCTTCAATGGTTTTGAAGTTAACAAAGGATGTTGCCATGCCAAACTATCTAGTAGAGTGCACTTTTTTGACTCTTCTTCATTCCTTTTACCATGTGACTATATTTTCCGCTTCATAACTGTCACGAATCGATAGGAATAGTGCTGCCCTAAGCTCCACCCACACCACTATTCCCTACCTACTTGCACGGTCCGTCCTAACCGATGGTGCGCAACTGAACGGCAGTCCCTAGCTTCCGTATGTGCAGGGGCCTACAGGGAATGAACAAGGTGGGATAAAACAAGAGACAGAAATGTAAGCTAACAGGCTGGGTCAGAAACCAAATAGGCAAATAACCAACCGTAAGCAACAACCTAAACAAAATGGAAACTGAGGTCAAGAGCTAGGAGGTCACGTCAGTACACAGGAATAACACAGGATCAAGGTCAAATACAAGCCGAGGTCAGAAGCCACAAGGTCACGTCAGTGCAAAGGGATTACATAGGGTCAAGAGTAGAGTTGAGCGGACACCTGGATGTTCGGATTCGACGGGTTTGGCCGAATTTCACAAAAAAGTTCGAGTTCGGGACCCGAACTTGACCCTGAACCCCATTGAAGGAAAGGAGGGGGACGCGGCAAATACCCACTCCAGACTCAGGAAGGTAGTGACGATAAATAACAATACATGACTCTTAAGATGCCCTGTTATTGGAATGATTAATAAACAATTATAGGAAATGTCACTGGGGTATTTTGGATTTGGAAACGTTAGACAGGTGAGTTGACTCTAGATAACTTCTGCCTGATCGCACGTCCCCGTGACGTCCACGATCCATTTGGATATCTTCTCTATCAACTTTCGATGTTCTTTTCTGAGCCTACCATGTTGATCACGGTTATCGGCGAATCAGGGTTCCACGCCGAAGAGGGAGCGTGAGAAAGGGATACCACATCCAAGGGAGGTCAATGGCTGCAATGTGATCGAGCTGAAATGTGGGACAAGTTATTAAAGCAGAAGGATCGAATGAAAGGGCCAATTAAAGACGAATTTTACAAATTTAATTCCCTGTCACCTATGCAGAAATGGGTTAATGTCACCCACCAATGGAACAGATGATTTTTTTAAATTTCGGTTCCTGTCACCCATGCAGAGCAGGGGTTTATTCACAGCAAAAATGGTAAAATGTCAGCTAAGAATGTAGCAGAAAAATTTGTGAAATGTATTAACCTGTCTACTAGGTTAGAGCAGGGGTATATCACAGCCAAAAATTGGTGAATTTCACCCGAAAATGTAACAGACAAATTAGTGAAAAGTTTTTACCTGTCTACTAGGTACAGCCGTGGGTATATCAAACCCAAAAATTGGTGAATTTCATCCGAATATGTAACAGACAAATGAATGATTTCTTTTTACCTGTCTACTAGGTAGAGCAGAGGTGTATCACACCCAAAAATTTGTGAATTTAACCCGAAAATGTAACAGACAAATTAATGATTTTTTTACCTGTCTACTAGGTATGGCAGTGGTATATCACAGCCAAAAATTGGTGAATTTCACCCGAAAATGTAACAGACAAATTAGTGAAATGTTTTTACCTGTCTACTAGGTACAGCCGGGATATATCACACCCAAAAATTTGTGAATTTCACTCGAATATGTAACAGACAAATTAGTGAAATTACATAAAATACGTACAAATAAAAAAAAAAATACTTGATTTATGAGGTGGAGGTCCATATGTAGTAGGAGTTTGAGGAGGCGGTGGACATAGCGGTGTAGGTGGACAAGGTAGCCAACACTGGTTTTTGGTTTCAATTTAAATTTACATTTTTTATTAGGGTACACTCCAAAAGAGTGTGAAATATCCAAAATACAAGAATAAGCAATTGCACTGTAGTATAACAATGGCTGGTTAAGGCCGGTATACATGTCTATTCTGCACAAGAAATGGACAAGTCCTGTGGGATCCATGCCTGGTTCATTTTAATGAACGTGAGCTTGTCCACATTGGTTGTGGACAGGCGGCTGCGCTTGTCTGTAATAACGCCCCCTGCCGTGCTAAACACACGTTCAGATAATACACAGGCTGCATGGCAGACCAGCACCTCCAAGCCGTAAAGGGCAAGCTCAGGCCATGTGCCCAATTTGGAGACCCAGAAGTTGAAGGGGGCAGACTTGTCATTCAGTACGTGTAGGCGTGTGAACACATACTGCTCCACCATGTTGGTGAAATGCTGCTTCCTGTTAAGACATTCCATATCAGCTGGTGGTGCTGGTTGTTATGGCGTGCTGACAAAGCTTTCCCACATTTCGGCCATGCTAACCCTGCCTTCTGAGGTGCTGGCGTGCCCCAGCTGCTTGGCGACCTCTTCCTCCTCCTCTGCCCTTGCCTTGTGCTTCCACTGTGCTCCCGCTGTCAGCTGGGAATGCCACCAGCAGCGCGTCTACCAACGTGCGCTTGTACTCGTGCATCTTGCGATCACGCTCCAGTGATGGAATTAAGGACGGTACGTTGTCCTTTTAATGGGGATCCAGCAGTGTGGCCACCCAGTAATCAGCACAAGATAGATTGTGGGCAACTCGGCGGTGGTTGCGGAGACACTGCAGCATGTAATCACTCATGTGTGCCAGGCTGCCCAGAGGCAGCGAAAATCTGTCCTCTGTGGGAGGTGTATCGTCTGTGTCCTCTGTACCCCCCCAGCCACGCACCAGTGAAGGCCATGAGCTGGTCTGGGTGCCACTCTGCTGTGAACAAGGTTCCTCCTCCGCCATCTCGTCCTTCTCATCCTCCACCTCGTCATCCTGGCTGGACAATTGTGTACCTGGCGTTTGTGGGTGCAGGAACCAACCCTCGGAGCCACTTGTGAATGAATGGCTGGAAACTCTACAAAATAATCCCTCTTCCTCCTACTTATTCTGTGCCACATCCTCTTCCATCATCGCCAGCAGGGTTTTTTTCAAGGAGGCATAGAAGTGGCATAGCAACGCTAAGAACGGCGTTATCGGCACTGGCCATGTTGGTGGAGTACTCAAAACAGCGCAACAAGGAACACAGGTCTCGCATGGAGGCCCAGTCATTGGTGGTGAAGTGGTGCTGTTCCGCAGAGCGACTTAACCATGCGTGCTGCAGCTGAAACTCCACTATCGCCTGCTGCTGCTCGCACAGTCTGACCAGCATGTGCAAGGTGGAGTTCCACCTTGTGGGCACATCGCATATTAGGCGGTGAGCGGGAAGGCCGAAGTTGCGCTGCAGCGCTGACAGGCGAGCAGCAGCAGGGTGAAAACGCCTAAATCACACACAGACGGCACACACTTTATGCAGTCGGGGTTATTTTTAAGGAACCTCTGCCTCACCAAATTCAGCACATGTGCAAGGCCAGGGATGTGCGTCAAACTGGCTAGTCCCAGAGCTGCTACGAGATTTCGCCCAATATCGCACACCACCAGGCCGGGCTTGAGGCTGACTGGCACAAACCACTCATCGGTCTGTTGTTCAAGGCCCGTCCACAGCTCCTGGTCGGTGTGGGGTTTGTCCCTCCAACAGATAAGTTTTAAAACTGCCTGCTGTCGTTTACCCCTGGCTGTGCTGAAGTTGGTGGTGAAGGTGTTACGCTGACCGGATGAGGAGCCGGTAGAGAATGAGGAAGCGGAGTAGGAGGAGGAAGCAACAGGAGTCACACTGAAGCGCCCTGCAATCCTCGGTGGTGGAAGAACATTTGCCAAACTGCTATCCGCCTCAGGCCAAGCCGCCACTGCATTTACCCAGTGTGCTGTTATGGAGATATAACGTCCCTTACCGTGCGTATCCGTAGTTAGGTGGACCTTGCCACAGATGGCGTTGCGCAGTGTGCACCTGATTTTGTCCCCTTCTTGGTTGAGCAGGGAAGGGATGGCACCCCTGGAAAAGTAGTGGTGGCTAGGCACAACGTACTGTGGGACAACCACCGCCATAAGGCTTTTAAAACTCTCAGTCTCCACCAGACGGAATGACAGCATTTCAAAGGACAGTAATTTGAAATGCTGGCATTCAGGGCCAGGGATCGTGGGTGGAAAGGGGGGTACTTCCTCTTCCGCGCCAGTGTTTGGGAGATGGAGAGCTGAACGCTTCCGTGGGACATTGTGGAGATGCTTGGTGACCCAGGTGGTGATGTTTGCGGAGTGGCAGGTGCCACTGTCACTCCAGAGGTGGATGAAGAGGCAGAGACTGCAGCAGAAGAGGAAGCAGGAGGAGTCAGAGACCTTTCTTTGTTTTTGAGGTGCCTACTCCACTGCAGCTCGTGCTTTGCACTTAGATGCCTGGTCATGCAGATTGTGCTCAGGTTAAGAACGTTTATGCCTCGCTTCAGGCTCTGATTGCACAGCGTGCAAACCACTCGTGTCTTGTCGTCAGCACATTGTCTGAAGAACTGCCACACCAGGGAACTCCTTGGAGCTGGCTTTGGTGTGCTCGGTCCCTTGCTGGGGATTGGCAGTAGCGTACTGTCTAGGGGACAGCCACTCCGCTTTTGCACCCTGCTCCATCCTGCTGTGCTGGTGGCTCTGTGCGACCACTGCCTCTTCCTCCAAACTACACAGGTCACTCGCATGACCTTAAAACCATGTGGGGTAGAGGGAAACCCTGCTAACAGAGTCATCAAAAAGCAGAAGAGACTGCTGCATGACTTGGGGCTCAGACTGCTTGGCTGATTTGCAAGGGGGTGAGGTGAACGACTGATGGACATCGGCTGCAGGTGCCAACTCAGATCTTTCAGCAAGAGACAAGGTGGGAGACAATGTGAAGGAACTGGAGGCACTGTCAGCAACCCAATCTACTATCGCCTGTACTTGTTCTGGCCTCACCATTCGTAGAGCCGCATTAGGCCCGACCAAATACCGCTGAAGGTTCTGTCGCCTGCTCGCACCTGAGGAAGGTGTTTCACTTGTGCGTGTAGCTGGCACAGATCGACCACGTCCTCTCCCTGCCACAGGAGCTCCACCAGCAGCACCACGACCAGGGCCACATCCCTTATTTGATGCTCTCCTCATATTTCTCAAATTTAGGATCTTGCCCAAAATGGCAGTTTTTTTTTATAACAGAATAGAAAAACAGTATCTAAAGTGTGTATCTCACACTGACAGATGCAGCAAAAGCTGCAAAATTATGTTTTTTGCCCTAAATGGGTGGTTTTTTAATAGCAGAAAAGAACAACAGTATCTAAAGCGTGTATCTCACACGTACAGATGCAGACAAGACTGCAATTTAAGATTTTTGCCCAAAAAGTTATTTTTTTTAATACCAGAATAGCACAGCACTATCTAAAGCGTGTATCTCACACGTACAGATGCAGACAAGGCCGCAAATTACGATTTTTGCCAAAATGGGTGTTTTTTTTATACCAGAATAGCACAGCACTATCTAAAGCGTGTATCTCACACGTACAGATGCAGACAAGGCCGCAAAATAAGATTTTTGCCAAAATGGGTGTTTTTTTTATACCAGAATAGCACAGCAGTATCTAAAGCGTATATCTCACACGTACAGATGCAGAAAAGTCCGCAAATTAAGTATTTTGCCCAAAATGGGTGTTTTTTTAAAACCCAGAATATTATTGAAGTATTTCAAGCTTGTTTTAACAATAACAGATGCAGCAAAGGCTGCAATATTAAGTACTTTGCCCAAAAAGGTTGTTTTTTTAATAACAGAATATAACAGCAGTATATAACGCTTGAATTTCACACGTACAGATGCAGACAAGGCCGCAAATTAAGTATTTTGCCCAAAATTGTTTTTTTTTTAATACCAGAATAGCACAGCAGTATCTAAAGCGTGTATCTCACACTGACAGATGCAGACATAGCCGCAAATTAAGTACTGTATATTACCCAAAAAGGGTGTTTTTTAAAACCCAGAAAATTATAGCTGTATTTCTAGCTTAAATTGCACACTAACTAATGCGGCAGAGGCCCAAATTATAGAAGTATTTAAAGCTTGTTTTTAACAATCACAGATGCGGCAAAGGCTGCAATATTAAGTACTTTGCCCCAAAATGGGTGTTTTTTTAATAATAGAATATGACAACAGTATATAACGCTTGAATTTCACAATGACAGATGCAGCAAGGGCTGTAAGATTTAGTATTTTGACCAAAAAGGGTGTTTTAAAAAAAAAAAAAGAAAATTATTGCTGTATTTCTAGCTTAAATTGCACACTGACTAATGCGGCAGAGGCCCAAGATGGAGGATATTGCCAAAAATGGGTTTTTTAAAACCCAGTATTTTATTGAAGTATTTCAAGCTTGTTTTTAACAATCACAGATGCAGCAAAGGCTGCAATATTAAGTACTTTGTCCAAAATGGGTGTTTTTTTTTATAACAGAATATGACAGCAGTATATAACGCTTGAATTTCACACGTACAGATGCAGCAAGGGCTGTAAAATTGAGTATGTTGCCCAAAAAGAGTGTTTTTTTAAAACCCAGAAAATTATAGCTGTATTTCTAGCTTAAATTGCACGCTGACTAATGCGGCAGAGGCCCAAGCTGGAGGGTATTGACAAAAATTGGTGTTTTTTAAAACCCAGAAAATTATTGCTGTATTTATAGCTTAAATTGCACACTGACAAATGCTGCAAAGGCACCAGATGTAGGATATTGGCAAAAATTTGAGTTTTTTTAAACCCAGATTATTATTGCAGTATTTCAAGCTTGGATTTGAATGTCACAAAAGCACAGATGCAGTGCTGGTGCACTAAGCTTGCATAAAATGGCCGCCGCCGCCCACCTAAATAACATACGGATAAAAGTTTTTTTTCTCTGTCACAGGGCTCAGGGCAGGGTAAAAAATATTGTGCACTGCACCTACAAAACAAAATCGCTGAGTTAACAAGCACTTCAGATTAAAGATTATTTCCCATTTTCTCCCTCACAGCAGCAGCATCCTCTCCCTACACTAGTAACAGCAGAGTGACGTGCGGCGCTACGTGACTCCAGTTTATATAGAGGCTGGGTCACATGCTGCACTGGCCAATCACAGCCATGCCATTAGTAGGGCAAAACTTTAGTCCCAATATTTTGGGGCTACCCCAATAAAAAATAAAAAAGCAAAAAAACAAAAAACAAACGAAAAACAGTGTTGGCTACCTCCTCCTCCTCCACCGCCTCTTCCACCTACACCGCCACGGTCACCACCTCCTCAACCTCCTACTTCACATCCACCTCCTCCTCCTAGTTCAAGTTTATTATTTTAAATTTTTATGTATTTAATGTTATTTTAAGTTATTCCCCTATCCACATTTGTTTGCAGGGCACTTGTCCTACTCTTACCCCTATTTTGCTTCCTTTTGCAGCCCTCTAGCCCTTCCAGGACTTTTTTAGAGCCATTTTAGTGCCCAAAAGTTCAGGTCCCCTTTGACTTCAATGGGGTTCGGGGTCAAGTTCGGGTCAAGTTTGGGTCCCGAACTCGAACTTTTCTGAGAAGCCGGAACCCGGCGAACCCGAACATCCAGGTGTCCGCTCAACTCTATCTATTGTATGTCGTACATAATAGGAGTCTAAGACGCATCCATCTATCCTCTTCATGCTATTTCCAAACCATTTTGATGAGGTTTCCTTCAATTTCTAACCATTTTTTATGATCCAGACACTCTCTTCTCTTCCGAGCACGGGGTGCCTGGGGTTCTCCCATTGAGTCCCATTGTATTAAATTGTATTCGAGCACCCGAATTGTTCGGCCGAGCACTCGGATCTGCCGAGCATAGCGATGCTCGAGCCGAACAGCAGTTCGGCCGAGCATGCTCGCTCAACATTACTCGTTCGCGGTTCGCCGAATATGCGAAGATATGGTGATGTCCGCCGGCGCCATATTCTTTTGCATTGTGCTGAACTTTGACCCATGACACATTCATCAGATGGGACAGGACAGCCAATTGAGATGTTTCAGCACATGGACACATCCCTACCCTATAAATAAACCCAACCTGGCCGCCATTTTACATTCAGTCTTTTGCCAGTGTAGGGAAAGGTTTCTGTGTGGAGCAGGGACAGACTGTTAGAGACACCAAACGCTAGCTAATTGGGCCACACAAGTCCTTTTTAGGACTGGTATAGGTGTGCTATTGATAGGTGTGATATACTTATAATATACTTTCTAACATAGAAAGTATATTATAGTGCATTTGTATTCTGCAGCAGTTTTGTGCTACAGAAGGACAAATGCTATTGTAACAACTAAATGCAACTGATATGATATACCAGCTGCCCCCCAAAAAAACTGATTGAGGCTGGGGTGTGATATACTTATAATATACTTTCTATATAGTGCATTTGTATTGAGCAGCATTTGTGTGCAGTTCTGCTGAGATACTTGCAACTGTTGTGATATACCATTTGCCCCAAAATAAACTGATTAAGAGGTTTGATATACCTGCTTCCAGCAAATACTCATTAAGGGGCTCTATATACCTGATTCCACAAATACTGCTCTTCTATAGGGACTGCTGTGTGCACCCCCAAATACACCACCACCATAGCCCCTCCACTCGAGTCAGAGGAATTATTTACCCATCCATTCCCAGACCTTACCGATGCACAGCTATTCTTGGCATCGGGTGAGGAAGAGGAGGAAGCAACGGCAGCCACCCAGCGGTCTGAAGACAGTATCCAGATCAGCTCATGGAGGGTGGTCCCCGCTGTTGCTGCCTACTCCGAGATGTCTAATGTCAGTGGTGGTGAAGGTGATGATGATGACATGCCGATGGACGTCACGTGCGTGCCCACAAGAGATGAAGAGGAGGGGAGTTCAGAGGGAGAGACGGAGCAGCAGATAGGGAGGAGAAGGAGGAGAAGCAGGCAGAACTCGCAGTGCACAGGAGGCAAAAAGCAGACTGCAAATGTACGGTACCTGGAGCGAGCCATCCACCATGCACGGTCACATCTGGCGCTCCCAGGACACCGGCACATGGCTTCACAGTGTGGTCTTTTTTTAACATGTCAGCTGCTGACAATAGTGTTGCCATCTGCAGCCTGTGCTGTCAACGCATAAGTCCCGTTAATCCCAACACTCACCTCCAGGCTTCAGTGTTTGAAGAGGGACCCCTATATAAAAAGCATAAAGGGCAAGGACCAGTACTGGGTGGCAACGTACTAAGACCCCCGGTAAAAACACAAAATGGCGGACATGTTACCAGCATCACAGAGGGCTGTCAGAATGCAGCATTTCCAGGCCTTGCTTCGAGAGATGCTGCATTCTGCTGTTGCGGGCGCTGGCAGAGGAATTTCCACCCACAGAGAAATAGTTGCGAGTACCAATCCTACAGCGCATGGTGGTTTGAAGATCTGTTTGTCACTTCGATATGAGATCATTCTTGCAGCCAACCCATAAACAGCCGCCCTCCGTATCCAGCCTCAGGGAATGCCTAGACCGACAGGTGTCCGACTACATTGGGTTAACGGCCGATGTGGACGCTCTGAGAAGCAAGGAACCCTTTGACTACTGGTTGTGCAGGCTTGACCTGTGGCCAGAGCTGGCACAATTTGCCATGGAACTCTTGGCTTGCCCCTCGTTGAGTGTCCTGTCCGAAAGGACATTCAGCACAGCAGGGGGGATCGTGACCGGTAAGCGCACTCATCTAGCTCACGACAGTGTGGACTACCTCACATTTCTAAAAATGAATGATGCATGGATTTCGGAAGAAATCAACACCTGTGATGACCACGTTTAAAAGAATTTCCTCATGTTAACCCACACATATCCATCACCACCCAGAACAAATAATGGCCCCTGTCTTATGGAAATACAGCGTCATAAAAGGCCTTTTCTGTCTGGTGAATGCCAAATGTTTGGGACCTCGGAGGAATTCAACACCTGTGACGGCCACGGGTTATCGAATTTGAACTATTATTATTTGGGTTTTTTTCAAGAGGGGGGATTTCGTTAGCCATGTTTTTAGTCCAATTTTATATTTTTTGTTCTTTTAAACATATGTACAGTATTTGACATGTATTTGTACTGGCCTGCAGTAAAATTAATATCCAATGACTGTCTAATATACCTCCAGCCACATAATCACTTGATCTTTTATGTACGGTGAATTAATAATTTTTGAGGCCTGTAGTCCACTGGCCTGCAGTAAAATTGATATCCAATGACCGTCTAATATACCTCTAGCCACATAATCACTTGATCTTTTATGTACGGTGAATGCATAATTTTTGGGGCCTGTAGTCTACTGGCCTGCAGTAAAATTAATATCCAATGACCGTCTAATATTCCTCCAACCACATAATCACTTGATGTTTTCTGTCTGGTGAATAATTTATTTTTGGGGCCTATAGTCCACTGGCCTGCAGTAAAATTGATATCCATTGACCGTCTAATATACCTCCAGTCACATAATCACTTAATCTTTTATGTACGGTGAATGCATAATTTTTGAGGCCTGTAGTCTACTGGCCTGCATTAAAATTAATATCCAATGACCGTCAAATATACCTCCAGCCACATAATCACTTGATATTTTCTGTCCGGAGAATAAATAACTTTTGGGGCCTGTAGTCCACTGGCCTGCAGTAAAATTGATATCCTTTGAACGTCTAATATACCTCTGGCCACATGATCACTTGATCTTTTATGTACGGTGAATGCATAATTTTTGGGGCCTGTAATCTAACTGCCCAACAGTAAAATTGTTATACGGTGACCGCCTAATGTACCTCCAGCCACATTATCAATTGTTCTTTTCTGTACAGTGAATGACAAATTTTTGGGGCCTAAAGTCCACTGGCCTGCAATAAAATTAATATCCATTGACTGTCTAATATTCATCCAGCCACATAATCACTTGATCTTTTATGTACGATGAATGCATAATTTTTGGGACCTGTAATCTAACTAGCCAACAGTAAAATTGTTATACGGTGACTGCCTAATGTACCTCCAGCCACATTATCAATTGTTCTTGTCTGTACGGTGAATGAATAATTTTTGGGGCCTGTATTCCACTGGCCTGCAGTAAAATAGTTATCCATTGACCGTCTAATATACCTCCAGCCACATAATCACTTGATCTTTTATGTCCGGTGAATGCATAATGTTTTGAGCCTGTACTCCCGTGGGGCCTAAAATAAAACTTTTCTAGGCTCCAGCAGGCCACATTTTTGACAGTTTCCCTTTAAGACGCATAAAAATGGCCCCTGATTAAAATACAGATTTTTTGTGGGAATTTTTGCTATTGATCCCCCTCTGGTATGTCACTTTCCATGTTGTGGGACAATGTGTGCACTTCTTGTAAGTATTTGGTGGCTGCAATAATGACCTGAAGGTTTTTCAGGTTCACCTGCCATAAAGGTGAGTGGGTCCCACCGCAAACTTGCGGTTTGCAAACATTTGAGCACGTTCGCGCGATCGCGTTCGCGAATCGTCCCGGCCGATGTTCATCCACCACTAGTCAGGACGTGGGACTTTCCTGGAAGGTGGGACAGGTTGGACATTGCCAGAACCAATGGTCTGTTTCACCACAAAAGAAGCAGGCAACACTCTGATGTCTTTAATCCCTCATGGTAATTCCGAGCTGCATGGGTTCCTTTAGACGATCCTCCAATTTGGTTCTCAAGGGTGGGGAACAGGGATAAGCTACCTCCTGTGGAAATGGAAAACGTTCTCTTTGTCTCTCCCTGATACATCGGTCCAGTCTAATGGCTGAAGTCATTATCTGTTCTAAGGTGTCTGGAGAGGGGTAATGCAGCACGCCAGACCTGCAGGGTATTGCGAAGTGAGGTCACGGTTATGGGCAATCGAGGGTTACTCACTGTATTGGAGAACCCTGGGCAGGCATGCGGCAGTGAAGGAGAGGTAGACACAAGTTCCTCTGGGGCACACTCTGTATGTAGGGACCAGGCCTGATGGTGGATGAGGTGCCCTGGATGTTACAGGTATTTTGAGTGCCTGGGGCAAGGTCCCTTTAAGGATCGTGACGCCAGTGCCTGTAACGGTGGCACACCGATTTATAGGAGTAGTAATTGAGGTACACAGATGGTATGATGAACCAAACGTTGCTTTACTTAAAACAGTCCAAACTTTGTACATACAGTTGGTAATGATGCAGTCCCTTTTAGCATATGTTCCACAAGCAGGCTTATATTCAATAATGGCAGGTATAATCTTGCAAGATACTTGGAGGGTATACAATTAATGCTTCACAGTCCAGGCTGCACTATCTCCACAGCTATTCTGGCTGGCTGTATCCCAAGGCCCGGATGCCTAAATGCTGGCTTTAATCCTTGGTAAAATAATCTTCCTCCCGTATTGACCCTTGCTTCTATTTTATAGTACCTCTGCCCATCAGCTTACTTATCTGAGCTGGTTGTACTGTACTTGCTTGGTTGGGAAGCTGCAGGTTTCTCCCAGGAGGTGATGTCCTGCAACTGGGGTGTCTCTACTGAGCTAATCCTAGCCTCAGGAGCTTCAGGTGGACGAAGTAACTCCTCTAGTCCCCTGGAATGAACTAACTTCCCCTGTCTGGGCCTACCTATATATGACCAGGGCTCTCTGGCTCCCTCTAACGTCTGGGAGGCTAAACTGCACCCTAATAGGCCTGACACCAGTTAACACAGGGAAAATGCATACATATAACATTACAGGTAATAAAAACACATTAACCCCTTTTGTGCAGTGCCCACCTTTACCTAGTGGGACACTACATACCACCACGCTATAACGTTGCCCGTCCTCGGCGCAACATGGAGGGGCCCCGCCTGGCTGGATACTGCAGCCTGAAAGACAAAATGAGAACCGGCATACATGGCAAATATCACAGCAACAATACAAACATTGACAACCAATATGACCGCAAGGAATGGTGAAAAGGGGCGTCGTTCTCTTCTCTCAGGATAATGGAAGGGAACAGGGGCGCTGACCTGGTGCAGCGTATCAATAACCAGGATAGTCCATAAATGCAAATTGTCCATAATATAACAGTAGAACAATATAATACGATGTAAAGTTCTTGGAGGCTCAAGGACCAAATATGAGTCCGTACCCAGGCTTGCAACAGAGTTAAACAGGGGTTTCCCGTGAGGGGCTACCTGGGCTCATGATGTAGTCCCCAAACCTCACAGGTGGGTGTCCCCTGGTAGAACGGGTAGACCTCCTTAGTGGCGGAGATTCTTCCTGCCTGGACTCAGGAAGGTCAAGGGAGCTCACTGCCTCTGGAACTTCTTCAGGAGCTCTTGGAGGTGGAGTCTCCTGAGATGGGAGACCAACTGGAACAGGAGCAGGAACCAACAAATTCAGCCAAGGCGTGAGGGCCCAGTGGAGCGGCTCTTTATCATGGATCAAGTTCTCCACAGCCTGCATAGGGTCCATAGGTGGAGCCGGCAATTCCTCCTCAGAAGGCTCAGGCTCCATCTCCTCCGCCGCTGGTTCTCCTTCGATACAGGGTTTGAGACGGTTCCTGTGAACGACTTGGGGACCTTTTCCTTCTCTGGAGACCTGGTAAATGTGGGCTGCAGCATTGGGTATGGCAGTAATAAGGTAGGGAATCCTTTCCCATTTGCTGTCCAACTTGCTGGTCCGGTGGTTGTTTCTCAACCATACCTTGTCTCCCAGAGCCAGGGGTCCCGCATGGGCAGTCTGGTCATAGTCCTTCTGCTGCCTCTCACGAACAATCTCCATCCGTTCTTGGACAATCTCCTTAGCATTGAGGAGACGCCTTTGATGCTCCACTACCCAATCGGTCCTGGGCAGTGGGTTGATTACATCCGGTACCTGAACACCCAGGGAGTGGTCCGCAGGCAATCTCCCTTGTCGGCCAAACATCAAATAGAACGGGGTGTAACCGGTGGAACAATGGATGGTGTTGTTGTAAGTGTACATGAGCTGCGGCAACAGAGTAGGCCAATCACCCCTTGTCTCAGGGGGTACTGCTCTCAACATTTCAATGAGAGTCTTATTCATCTTTTCACAGAGTCCGTTACCTTGCGGATGATAGGCGGTGGTCCGGACTTTCTGGCAGTTGTGCAGCAGGCACATCTCATGGAACAGCTGTGACTCAAACGCAGACCCTTGATCGGTGAGGATCCTATCTGGACAGCCGTAGGGCAGAAGGAAATGTTTCCAGAACGCCTCCGCTGTAGTCTTGGCTGTCAGGTCTTTCACAGGCACTGCTACGACAACCTTGGTGAAGTGGTCAATTATAGTCATGGCATATGTATATCCAGAGCGACTTGGCTCCAACTTCACATGATCAATCGCGACCAATTCTAGAGGAGCTGTACTTACAATAGGATGGAGAGGCGCCCTCTGGTCATGGCGTTCCGTCCGCCCCACAGCACAGGCAGTGCATTCTCGGCACCATTTCTCGATATCTTCTCTCATCCCAATCCAATAGAATCTCCTCCGTATAGTGGCCTCCGTCTTTTGCACACCGAAGTGTCCGGACTGGTTGTGGTACATGTCCAGTACCAGGCTGGCATCCCGACGTGGCAGGAGAATCTGGTAGACTCTATCACAGGACACTGGATCCAGACTCCTTCTGAGCAACAGGCCTCTTTGAAGGAATAGTTGGTGGCGATGTCTCCACAGTCTTACTAGTTCTGGGTCTGCACTCTTCCTGCGGATTCTCTCAGGGATTCTCCCACTGGTAAGGAAGTCGAGCAGTTCACCGAGGACTCTACTTTCGGACTGGAGCTTAATCCATCTTTCTTGATTGCCTCTAGACTCAGGATCATCTGATGAGGGAGGATCAGCAGCAGGGAGATTTTCAGTACGGATATTATCCTGCTGGGCGAATTTATTGTAGAACGCAGGCATCTCCACTTCTTCCCAGGCATCTTTTAGATCATCTGGGGCCCCTGTAGTGGGAAGCCGCGACAGGGCATCAGCATTATCATTGGAGCGGCCTGCCCGGTACTTCACAGTAAAGTCATAGTTGGCAAGGCGGGAGGCCCATCTTTGCTCCAGTGCCCCTAACTTGGCCGTGTTCAGATGCGCCAGGGGATTATTGTCCGTGAAGGCAACAAATGGTGTGGCAGCAAGATAGTCTTTGAACTTTTCAGTCACAGCCCACACTAAGGCAAGAAACTCCAGCTTGAAAGAACTGTAATTCTGGTCATTCTTTTCGGCTCCCTTCAGGGATCTGCTGGCATAGGCAATTACCCTTTCCTTGTTGTCTTGCACTTGAGCCAACACGGCCCCCAGGCCTCTTTTACTGGCATCCGTGTAGAGGAGGAACGGCTTCTGATAATCTGGGTAACCCAGAACAGGGGGTTCAGTCAACTTCTTCTTTAGGATTTGAAAGGCAATTTCTCGTTCTTGGTTCCATTCGACAGGAATAGGTGTTTTCGGGCTCTTTTTTGGATGCCCCCTCAACAGTTCCTGGATGGGATAAGCAATTTGTGCGAAGAGCGGGATGAAACGCCTGTAGTACCCTGCAAAACTGAGAAAGCTTCTCACCTCTTTCACGGTCGTTGGAGTAGGCCAGTTGCGGACAGCAGCAAGTTTATCAGGATCAGGCTGTATTCCTTCGGCACTAACAACGTGCCCAAGGTATTTGACCGCCGGTTTCAGTAGGTGGCACTTAGATGGCTTGATCTTGAGGCCATATTTAGCAAGAACTTGAAACACCTCACCCAGGTGCTTTAGATGGTCCTCATACGTCTTGGAGTATACAATGACGTCATCCAGATATATGAGTACAGTCTCAAAATTCTTATGGCCTAGACAACGTTCCATCAGCCGCTGGAAGGTTCCTGGAGCGTTACACAGTCCAAACAGCATATAATTGAATTCAAACAGGCCCATAGGTGTAGTGAAAGCAGTCTTTTCCCGATCTTCTGGGGCCATGGGTACTTGCCAGTACCCACTGGTTAAGTCCAAGGTAGAGAAATAGGCTGATGACCCCAGAGCAGTCAAGGACTCTTCAATGCGTGGCAATGGATATGCATCTTTGTGGGTGATTTGATTAATTTTTCTGTAATCCACGCAGAACCTTATGCTGCCATCTTTTTTTCGGGCAAGAACTAGGGGCGCAGCCCAGGGACTATGGCTGTCCCGGATTATATTAGAGTCTTTCATCTCTTTTATCATCTCTTTTACAGGTAGTGAATAGGTAGTAGGTAGTAGGCGGTATGGGTCTGTGCCTCTCCTTAATAGGAGGATGAGAGCCAGTGGGTATGGTGTGTTTGATTACACTGACCTCTCCATAGTCCGTGGAATGCTTGCTGAAAGCCTGGTGGTGCTCCTTCACCAGCTTCAGGACTCCCTCTATTTGCTCTTTTGGGGTGGATTCGTTCCCCACATGTAGTTCTTCCCACCAGGATGTCGTAGGGGTGCTGCTGCTCTGTGTGGTCTGGAACGCTTCCGTGGAAGGCAGACGGATCACATCCTGGAAAGACACTTGAAAAAGCTGAGCAACTGGGCAGTGTTTAAGGAGAGTAACGGGATGATCACCAAAGTTAATTAAGCGGACAGGCACTTTACCTTGAGACACAGTCACCATGCTCTTGGCTGTCCGTACGAAGGGATGATTTTCAAAGGGAATAGGTTCCACTAGGGCTTGATAGTCCTGGCCCTGGATCCCTAACACCGCACGGCACCACAGGATGATCTGGGAGTTTGGAGGCAGAATTACCGGTCGGTTATCCCGGATCCGGACAGTGCAAATTTCTCCTTTCTTGTTGGCAAACTTTTGTTGAGCACTCAGGACACTAATAGTCTTTTGGATAACTCTTCTGGAAGCAGGTGAGGCTGAAGATAAAGTTTGATCTAATGCGTCAAGCACTTCAGAGTAACAATTTTTCAGAACGTTAGTCCCTAAGATCACAGGGTGTCCTCCTTTATCTCCTGCTTGTACCACAATCACGCCTTGCTGTGGCAGGGTGGCTTCTCCCACTTGAAGGGTAGGTTCCCAATACCCATGCACTTCCACTGGCTTACCGTTGCTGGCGATGATATCTAGCCAGGACTCTGGTGGCTGGGTGAGAAGACTTGGCAGGCCGTTGAATGGTGGTGACCTGTGACCCAGTATCCAAGAGGGCTTCAAAGGGTACTCCGTTGATGCATATATTAATTTTTGGACGGGATCCTACATACTTAGGCATCCAGCTTGGATCCTTTGGACCTACTGTTCTACCTCCAGAGGGGCGGTCCTCTGCCTCAGGGGTTGCCAGTTTAACTGCCAGCACATTGATTCAGTATGTCCATATTTCTTGCAGTGGTGACAGACAGGCTGTTTTCTGCTTCTGGGCCGGTACCTTGGTCGCCCATCAGGCTCTTTTGGATATACGTCTCCATATGCAGGTGGGAGCCTTGGAGGAAGAGGACTTTCATCTTCTAGTAATAATGGTCTCTCCCATTCCTCTATCTTCTTGCACACCTTCTCTAGACTTAGAGTAAGATGGTTCACTTGCTCCATGAGGGCTGCCACTACATCCGTGACTGGAGCTTGGGTGGCCTGACTGACCCCTGCAGACCCCACATTAACAGTCTTTGGCTGACAAGCCTGGGGTTCATAGGAGGCTGCCGGCCCTGGAGCCGGGTTCTGGCCCAATATACTGATGGCCAATTCTTTAAAGTCCAGAAAGGCACAGTGGGGGTGTTGAGCTGACAACATGCGTAGCTGGCCCTTTAAATGCTCATTACTTACGCCTGCAATGAATTGCTCTCTAAGAGTCCGGTCCTGGTCCTCAGCTTCTTTAGGATCAACTTGGACTACAGCTCTCAGTGTCTCTTGTAAGGACAGGGCAAAATCACGGAGCGACTCCCCAGGTTGCTGCTTTCTGCTGAAGAAACGCATTTTAACTTCTGACACCGTTCTGGCCTCAAACGTGGTGCCCACCGATCAAAGATCTGTTCCAGGCTACTTTTCTCAGAGCGGGGCCACGACATGACTTCTCTGCGGGCGGCCCCTTCCAACTGAGCTAGGAGGATCTCCATTTGCTGTTCGGCATTTATGGGGTAAAGCCGGAACAAGGCCAGTATCTGTTCCCTAAAGTCCTTTAACTTATGGGCTTCCCCTGAATAACGTGGGAACCAGGGGGCCCCAAAATAGTACGGCATAGTTAGCGGCATCATGCTTGGCGGTGCCGCGGCGGCAGGGGCCCTAGGGTCGGCTGGGGATACTCCAGAAGGCACGACTGGGGCCACCTGTCCGATTTCCTCAGGTGTGGACATGGCGTTGCTAGGTGGGTATGGCCCTTTAAATGTAGCAGAGCGGACCGGAGCGGCAATGATAATAACTTTTTTTTCACAGAAAAGTCTTTTGTCGCTAACGGGGCTCCCTCCGGTGCCCTGGCAGGGGTTGGGAACGTTCCGGTAAGGTAAATAGCGGAGCCGGCAACAGTTTTAAGTCGGTACTCACTCCGGTGGTGCTCGCTCCAAGTCTCGCGAGATGCGCGGCTACGGGCGTCGGACGTCCTGCGTACAGCGTCAGCAGGTGGGCGCGGCCTCTCGTAGCTCCGGGACTCAGGTAGGCGGCACCTTTTTCTCCAGACAGGGCGGCGTTCTTCCTGCTCGCCGGCTGGGTGATGACTCCGCCTGGTTCTTTTCGCGCCAAAGTCCTCTTTTTCGCGCCAAACAGTTCACCGGGCGCACTTGTAATCCACCTCAGGTGTAAGTGGCAAAATGGCTGTCTATTCACTGACAGCAAGCGGTGGCTTAAACAAGCAGCAAACAGTCCAGAAAACGTTCTCTTCACACCGCTAATTATGACAGTTCTTTGGCCCAGCAATTTTGAATAAAACAATATGGCTTGGTCACTTTAAGGCAATCTTTAGCACACAGTTTTATATCTGCAATGGCGCAGGAATGTTCCGTAAATCCTGTTCGTGACGCCAATTTATGCAGCACGCCAGACCTGCAGGGTATTGCGAAGTGAGGTCACGGTTATGGGCAATCGAGGGTTACTCACTGTATTGGAGAACCCTGGGCAGGCATGCGGCAGTGAAGGAGAGGTAGACACAAGTTCCTCTGGGGCACACTCTGTATGTAGGGACCAGGCCTGATGGTGGATGAGGTGCCCTGGATGTTACAGGTATTTTGAGTGCCTGGGGCAAGGTCCCTTTAAGGATCGTGACGCCAGTGCCTGTAACGGTGGCACACCGATTTATAGGAGTAGTAATTGAGGTACACAGATGGTATGATGAACCAAACGTTGCTTTACTTAAAACAGTCCAAACTTTGTACATACAGTTGGTAATGATGCAGTCCCTTTTAGCATATGTTCCACAAGCAGGCTTATATTCAATAATGGCAGGTATAATCTTGCAAGATACTTGGAGGGTATACAATTAATGCTTCACAGTCCAGGCTGCACTATCTCCACAGCTATTCTGGCTGGCTGTATCCCAAGGCCCGGATGCCTAAATGCTGGCTTTAATCCTTGGTAAAATAATCTTCCTCCCGTATTGACCCTTGCTTCTATTTTATAGTACCTCTGCCCATCAGCTTACTTATCTGAGCTGGTTGTACTGTACTTGCTTGGTTGGGAAGCTGCAGGTTTCTCCCAGGAGGTGATGTCCTGCAACTGGGGTGTCTCTACTGAGCTAATCCTAGCCTCAGGAGCTTCAGGTGGACGAAGTAACTCCTCTAGTCCCCTGGAATGAACTAACTTCCCCTGTCTGGGCCTACCTATATATGACCAGGGCTCTCTGGCTCCCTCTAACGTCTGGGAGGCTAAACTGCACCCTAATAGGCCTGACACCAGTTAACACAGGGAAAATGCATACATATAACATTACAGGTAATAAAAACACATTAACCCCTTTTGTGCAGTGCCCACCTTTACCTAGTGGGACACTACAGTAACTGACCAACATATCCTTCAGGTCCTCAGAGAGCCCTAACCTGAACTGGCACTTAAGTGCTGGATTGTTCCAGCCAGAAGAAACACACCATTTTCGGAATGCGGTGCAGTATTCTTCCACCGGCCTGTTTCCTTGACTAAGAGACTTTAATTAACATTCTGCAACTGCTGACTTATCGGGTTCGTCATAAAGTATGCCTAGTGCCTGAAAAAAAGGCTTCGACAGTAGTCAGACAAGGGGAGTCCGGGGGGAGAGAATAAGCCCATTCTTGCGGGTCTCCCTGCAACAAAGAGATAATAATGCCTACTCTTTGTTGTTCAGAACCTGTAGAGTGTGGACGTAAATGAAAATAGAGCTTGCAGCTCTCCTTGAATGTCAAAAAATGCTAACAATCCCCTGAAAACCAATCAGGCAACTTAACATGAGGTTCAAGATTCTGAAGAGAGGAGACCGCTATAGGCGGGGTCTGAAGAAACTCCTGCTGCTGCTGCCTCTCTGCCAGTTCCTGCACCATTTGAGCGAGATTCTGCACCTGATCCGTAAGGACACTCATGACGTCCATGGTTTTAAGT
Source organism: Bufo bufo (assembly GCF_905171765.1). Lineage (NCBI taxonomy): Eukaryota > Metazoa > Chordata > Amphibia > Anura > Bufonidae > Bufo > Bufo bufo. The sequence goes on along the minus strand of NC_053391.1, from coordinate 252,789,137 downwards.
AGGGCCTGTGATTCTGTCACGAATCGATAGGGTAAGTGAATCCCTAAGCTCCACCCACACCACTATCCCTACCTACTTGCGCGGTCCATCCTTACCGACGGTGCGTAACTGGACGGCAGTCCCTAGCTTACGTATGCAGGGGCCTACAAGGAGGGAACAAGGTGGGAGAAAACAAGAGACAGAAACGTAAGCTACTAGGCTGGGTCAGAAACCAAATAAGCAAATAACCAACCGTAAGCAACAACCAGAACAAAATGGAAGCCGAGGTCAAGAGCCAGGAGGTCACGTCAGTACACGGGAATAACACAGGATCAAGGTCAAATACAAGCCGAGGTCAGAAGCCACAAGGTCATGTCAGTGCCGGGATTACATAGAATCAAGAGTAAAATACAAGCCGAGGTCGAATACACAAAATCACACATGCAGGAAAACGCCAGTGATGTAATAAGACCAATCACAGGCAACTTGAGGCCAGCAGGTTGCCTGTTAAATAGGCCAGACTGTATTGTCACGTGACGTGGCCAGTCTCATATGACCCTGCATCAGCCCCAGCCAAAACCCTGAGCACCCACTCATACCCATCGGCGCTCGTTCCTGCCCCTGCTATTTGCTTAGTGGATGGAGGATGCCGGCTGGGATGAGGAAGCGTGCGCTGCCGGGTCCTCCCCACCCCCTTGTTACCAGGGAGATAAGGATGCATCCGACACCAGATCCTCCTTCATCTTTATCAGAGGTACACCGGCGGTGCTGCAAGGAGGGAGCGCACCGTCGATTCCCTGTGACAATAACAGTACTAAATAATTGCCACTTTTAAAGATGTATTGTGCACTTCCTTCAGCAACCCTTTAAGATGAACATGTACATTAGATGGAGGTTGACTGACTCATCATTTGCTTATCTTATAGGATCGGCACACAAAATCCATCCTGTCTGATCCATGTTTTCTCTTCCTGCCTAATTATTATGGTTGTTCCCAAAGTTATTTTAAAATTTAAGTGTAATATCAGAAGTGAGATGCAATTGTACAAGCACATTTTCAACAGTTGTCCACTGGCAAATACAAATATATTCCATAACATTTCCTCATACCGTAGTGATCAAGCTCTGTCATAAAAGTATGCCCATACATAGTCTAATATTTCAGACCAGGTATAATAATATAATTTTACATAGAAGGAGTTCTATGAGTATATTCTAGAAATGTGCATGCCACAGTGCAAATGTGAACTTGGTTCTAAAGTTAATAGTAATATATGTTATATTTTCCATTGCATAATTTAATAAACTTGCTTTGTTAAAAGTACTGTATCTTGTCTCTTTCCTATTTATCTACATTGCACAACTTCAGAGTGAGAGTTTCAGCCTTATTTTATCAGTTCGGGTCTTATTTCTTTTTAAAATATAAAGTAGATTTGTTTGAATTTTCTTTTCTAGACCCTTTATCTATTTCTTAGATACAATTTCATATTCAGTGTCTCTGTTAATAAGCAGAGAGAAAAAGTCTCATTATTAAACTTTGACCAATCTCACTTCACTCATGATTCAAGTTATTAATGAGATGTCTTTCTTAAAGAGGGGGATGCAGTGTGTTAGAAACTCAGCAGAGGCCCAGACTGGGAGGTCATGGGTCAAGGGGCAGATAGGGGCCATCATTCTTTGTAGCTCCATGCACTGCAAAATTTCACAGCAGTAAGGAAACTGTATATCTGTATGTTTATGTCTATGGGCTGCAGAAGGTGATCCTGCAAAACATATGTCCATCCATTAATTGATGCCTCTAAAAGGCTAGGTCATTTATTGTTTATATGCCACTTTATGTGCTTGAGACAATAGAGTAACAGCATTGATCATATCATACCTTTAGCAAAGTTTATTAGGGGAAGATTTTAGCAGTTTTAATTCATTTAATAAACAGATACTATGCAGATGTCATAAATTGTGCTCTGCATACTCTTCTCTAAGGGCTCATGCACACAAGCACATTGCAGTTGTACAGCACACATACATAGTGGTGTATGGGGCCTTACTGTACCTCATAGAGTCTCCGATTTTATCAGATTCTGTTTGGATCCAACAGAAGTAAAACTGTGGCATATTCTAATGGATGTTATAATACAGATGTAATGACCTCTAGAAACATTGCTCCACACAAATCTCTGCTGCACACATGAGACCTAAGTTGTATATCTGTTTTATTTGCATGCTTAAAAATTAGAACACTATTATAATTATATTGTCCAAAACCATAAGGTAGATAATTATTCAAGTGTAACTGCAGTTTCCAAAAACTTTTGATATCTCATAGTGATTGTGGGAGTCTAATAGCTCACTCGAAGCGTGGTCTCTCCTCACGGAAGATGGACTGAAACAAGCTCATAGAGCACTTCTATCTCCTTGTTTTAGTGATTGGCGCGGGCCTCAGGACCTGTAACCCCTTCCCCATCAAAACCTTTGATATGTCACTATGACAAATCAAAAGTCTTTGGAAAGTATAATCACACTTGGAAACCTTAAGGTGATCTACTGGTTAAAGGGGTTGTCCGCGTTCAGAGCTGAACCCTGACATATCCCTGTTTTCACGCAGGCAGGCCGTCTGATATGAGTATCTGAGAAATTCATGCTCCGATGCTCTCCCTTGCCCTGCACTGTATCGCGCAGGGCAAAGGCTTTTTTGTTTACATTTTTTACTGCTAGGTGGATGCTTCTGCCTAGCAGTGTTCCCAGTGACATCACCAGAGCCATTCCCTAGCCATTTTACAGGCTGGGGCAGTGCTAAAGCCCACTCATTAGTGCTGGTGATGTCACTGGGCTCACTGCTAAGCGGAAGCCTCTGTCTATCTTACCCATGGAGAGCCTGGTACGTTACCAGATCTCCAGAAAAATCCCTTGCCCTGCGCTATTCAGCACAGGGCAAGGGAGAGCATCGGAGCATGGAATGTTCCAATGCTCATGTCAGCGGGGCTAAGTGGAGGAAGATGGGGATATGTTCAGGTTCAGCTCTGAACCTGGACAACCCCTTTAAGATATTTTAAAGGTTAACGTATCAATGTATGAGCCTATGAATGTACAGTATGACACTGAGGAAATGTAAGTTCTGAATAGCCTGGCAGTTTCTGAGAAAAATGTCTGATGTTGCTGTAAAGAAGAAACTAAAAAATATACATAAGTATAAACTCTTAAGTTATAACAGTAAATAAGAGATCTAAATAGGCTTGAATAGCTGAAGTAAGTATGTTTAAAGGGGTTATCCAAATTCTAAAAGATCCCCTCCAATGTCTGGGACCCTTGTATGGATTATACTTATTTACTCCCTGGCACCTGTGTCGCTCTGGATCCCTGCACATCCACTGCTGCATCTCCCCATCGCACTTATCAAAACATCCGGCGATGGGGGAAGCTGTGCAGGGATCTAGATTGACGGGGGTGCCGGGGAGCAGTTAAGTATAATACATGTATATAAAAGGGGTCCGGTCATCTTTTAGAATTTGGATAACCCCTTTAAGTATTTTATTTCCATTCCATGGAACACACATATTCAAATACATAAGACAGGAATCCACAGATACATGGAAAATCCTTTTAAGGGTAGACACTGCCACCCTGTGATTGATTTTAAAAATACCATTATAATAAAGTAAAAGGTTATAAAGGCTATTAAAGGTTATATATACAGTACAGATACCTGCTTTACATTTGTAGTACATTTATTTATCCTTAGGAGAATAATAATAATAATCATACCAAAACTTGAAATTTTATACACGAGTACAAAACCCAAAAACAACACAAAATTTCTGAAATAGTTAAAAAATTTGGCAAATCTCCAGTTTCCAGTAAATAAAACAATGGACGCTTATGCAGTATTTAATACAAAAAATAATAATAATAAAATAAATGTAATTAATACATATGCTTGTTAAAAACATTAAATGTGCATTATAATTGTACAACTCCAACCTCCATGAACACTGTGAGATGCTTGCAATAACTACAGCCATCGTATAGATATGAGCAAACATGTCAATGTTTGGTTTGTTTCAAATTTGAATTTTTAAACAAATGATAAGGAGAGAGAGACTAGTATGCAACTAGTATTTAAATTAGCTTTCCTTAGCCTATCTGATGCCAGCAGATTTAAGATCTGCTAATTTTCATATATTTTTTCCCCAGAAACCCAAAGGAACATTGACTGGGTTAAGTTATTCCTCATGCATACTTGGCGCCCTCCATAAGAAGAATTAGTACTCCAACTAAGGCCTCTCAGGCAGCCAAACAAAGTTTATTTGCTCCGATTTGTGAAAAGGTAGTTACCCAGAAAGAACTGGATTCCAGGTGAGACAGCTTTGCTTTTGGAAAGGATATTAGCTTTTGTGTCTACTTTCCAGCATTATGTTGAGATGCAAGCACAGCAACAGATAAAAATCCTATTATGAAAAAAACAATTTGAGGCTACCACTAATTTTAGTGGAAAAAAACTGAGGGAAATTCATCAATAAAACATGTATACATATGTATAAATAAACATAAGATAAGCAAATCAATTATATCATTTTTAAATTTTTACAGAGTTTTCCCAAATATTTGAATCTCAACCCAGCCATTTTTCACCTTAAAGGGCTTCTGTCACCCCACTAAAGACATTTTTTTTTTTGGAATAGTTAAATTCCTTATACTGCGATATATGAAAATATAATGGTCTTACTTACTTTGCTTCAGCAGTTTCTTATAAAAAAGAAGTTTTATAATATGTAAATTAGGTCTCTACCAGCAAGTAGGGCGTCTACTTGCTGGTAGCCGCCGCAAAAAACCGCCCCCTCGTCGTGTTGATTGACAGGGCCAGCCGCGATCTCCTCCTCCGGCCGGCCCTGTCAGCACTTCAAAAATCGCGCGCCTGTGTTGATTCGGCGCAGGCGCTCTGAGATGAGGAGGCTCGCCTCCTCAGAACTCCCTCAGTGCGCCTGCGCCGATGACATCACCAAAAGAGAAGACGTCATCGGGAGTGAGGGAGTGCTGAGGAGGCGAGCCTTCTCATCTCAGAGCGCCTGCGCGAATGAACACAGGCGCGCGATTTTTGAAATGCTGACAGGGCCGGCCGGAGGAGGAGATTGTGGCTGGCCCTGTCAATCAACACGACGAGGGGGCGGTTTTTTGCGGCGGCTACCAGCAAGTAGACGCCCTACTTTCTGATAGAGACCTAATTTACATATTATAAAAGTTCATTTTTATAAGAAACTGCTGAAGCAAAGTAAGTTAGGCTACTTTCACACTTGCGTTCAGAGCGGATCCGTCTGGTGTCTGCACAGACGGATCCGCTCCTATAATGCAAACGATGGTATCTGTTCAGAACGGATCCGTCTGCATTATATTTCATAAAAAATCTAAGTTATTCAGACGGATCCGTCCAGACTTTGCATTGAAAGTCAATGGGAACGGATCCGTTTGAAAATTGCACCATATTGTGTCAACTTCAAACGGATCCGTCCCCATTGACTTACATTGTACATCTGGACGGATCCGTTTGCCTCCGCACGGCCAGGCGGACAACCGAACGCTGCAAGCTGCGTTCGGGTGTCCGTCTGCTGAGCGGAACGGAGGCCAAGCGGAGCCAAACTGATGATCCGCATCCACTCAGAATGCATTGGGGCCGTACAGATCCGTTCGGGGCCGCTTGTGAGAGCCTTCAAATGGAGCTCACAAGCGGAGCCCCGAACGCTAGTGTGAAAGTAGCCTAAGACCATTATATTTTCATATATCGCAGTATAAGGAATTTAACTAGCCCAAAAAAAAAAATGACTTTAGTGGGGTGACAGAAGCCCTTTAAGGACCAGGCCATTTTTAGCAAATATGACATGTGTCACTTTATGTGGTAATAACTTTAAAACGCTTTTACTTATCCAGGCCGTTCTGAAACTGTTTTCTCGTCACGTATTGTACTTCATGACAATAGTAAAACTGAGTCAAAAAATGTCATTTTTATTTATAAAAAAAATACGAAATTTACCCAAAATTTAGAAAAATTGGCAAATTTCCAAATTTCAATTTGTCTACTTTTATAATAGATAGTAATAACTCCAAAAGTAGTTATTACTTTACATTCCCCATATGTCTACTTCATTGTTGGATCATTTTGTGAATGCCATTTTATTTTTTTGGGGACGTTAGAAGGCTTAGAAGTTTAGAAGCAAATCTTGAAAATTTTTTCAGAAAATTTCCAAAACCCACTTTTTAAGGACCAGTTCAGGTCTGAAGTCACTTTGTGAGGGTTACATAACAGAAACCACCCAAAAATGACCCCATTTTATAAACTAAACCCCTCAAGGTATTCAAAATTGATTTTACAAACTTTGTTAACCCGTTAGGTGTTCCACAAGAATTAATGGAAATGGAGATAAAATTTCTGAATTTCAGTTTTTTGGCAGATTTTTCATTTTAATAATTTCTTTCCAGTAATAAAGCAAGGGCTAACAGCCAAACAAAGCTCATTATTTATTGCCCTGATTCTGTAGTTTACAGAAACACCCCATATATAGTTGTAAACTGCTGTACAGGCACATGGCAGGGCGCAGAAGGAAAGGAACGCCATATGATTTTTGGAAGGCAGATTTCACTGGGATAATTTTAAGTTGTGATGTCACATTTGAAGACGCACCCTTAGAGTAAAAACTCCAAAAAAGTGACCCCGTTTTAGAAACCTCACCCCTAAAGGTATTCAAAACTGATATTACAAACTTTGTTAACCCTTTAGATGTTCCACAAGAATTAATAGAAAATGGAGATGAAATTTCAGAATTTCACTTTTTTGGCAGATTTTCCATTTTAATCCACTTTTTCCAGAAACAAAGAAAGGGTTAACAGCCAAACAAAACTAAATATTTATTGCTCTGATTCTGTAGTTTACAGAAACATCCCATATGTGGTTGTAAACTGCTGTATGGGCACATGGCGTTGCGCAGAATGAATGGAACCCCATATGCTTTTTGGAAGGCAGATTTCACTAGGATAATTTTAAGTTGCCATGTCACATTTGAAGACGCACCCCTAGAGTAAAAACTCCAAAAAAGTGACCCCGTTTTAGAAACCTCACCCCTGAAGGTATTCAAAACTGATATTACAAACTTTGTTAACCCTTTATTAATAGAAAATGGAGATGAAATTTCAGAATTTCACTTTTTTGGCAGATTTTCCATTTTAATCCACTTTTTCCAGTAACAAAGCAAGAGTTAACAGCCAAACAAAACTCATTGTTTATTGCCCCGATTATGTCTTTTACAGAAACTACCCATATGTGGTCATAAAAACTGCTGTATGGGCACACAGCATTGCGCAGATGTAAAGGAACACCATATAGTTTTTGGAAGGCAGATTTCACTGGGATCATTTTAAGCTGTCATGTCACATTTGAAGACCCCCTGATGCACCCCTAGAGTAGAAACTCCAAAAAAAGACCCTATTTTGGAAACTAAGGTATAAGGTAGAAGTTTTGTTGGTACTATTTCAGGGTACATATGATTTTTGGTTGCTCTATATTACACTTTTTGTGAGGCAAGGTAACGAAAAATAGCAGTTTTGGCATCGTTTTTATTTTTTTGTCATTTACAATGTTCAACTGACAGGTTAGATCATGTGCTATTTTTATAGAGCAGATTGTTACGGACACAACAATACCAAATATTACTACTTTTTTGGTTGTTTGTTCAGTTTTACATAATAAAGCATTTTTGAAAAAAATAAAAAATTTTGTGCCTCCATATGCTGAAAGCCAAAGTTGTTTTTATTTTTTGGTTGACTGTCTTATGTAGGGGCTAATTTTTTTTCACTATGAGATGATGGTTTGATTGGTACTATTTTAGGGTGCATATGACTTTTTGATCACTCAGTATTACACTTTTTGTGGTGTAAGGTGACAAAAAAATGGCTTTTTGACACACTTTTTATTTTTTTACAGTGTTCACCTGAGGGGTTAGTTCATGTGATATTTTTATATAGCAGGTTCTTACGGATGCGGCGATACCTATCATGTATACTTTTTTTTACTTATTTAAGTTTTACACAAAAACAGATAGGTAAAAATGGTAGGGGGCACTCAACTACCCGGTAGCAGATGGACAAGGAGGTTGTAACACTGTTAAAGCAAATATTTATTCAACAAGGTAATAGTGGTAGTAAGGTCCACTGCAGTGGATCACTATAAAACAATCATTAAAAACAAAGTGATAGATAAAACATTGTATCACACATATGGCGCCATAGGAAAAAAAAAGAAAATAAGTAAAAAATTTATAAAAGTCACTGAATACTCCAAATGTTTGAGGTTATGCAGTAGTAGCCTGGTCGTTGGAGCTCAAGGCTCTGGTTCAGGATATAGGTCTGTTTGAGTCCACAATGCCATGAGCTACAAATCCTTCCGACAATCAGGGTATCCAAGTGGAGCAGAGATCTCTTATATGAGATGTACACCTATATGTCGAAAGGTGTAGCCTACTTCCTATATGCTATAGGGCAATATAGCAGCTGAAGGGTGGCATTAACATCAATACATGTGATAAATACTTGAACCATAAGTACTTTACCCCTCCAGGAGAAGCTTGGTCCGATTCTAGTTAACTTGGATGCTTCGGTCAGATGGCAAGTGTATTTCTAGGACCTTCCGCCTTGTCCCACGTGATCCAGGTCATGTGATCGAAGAATGTCCATTTGATCGGAGGGGAAGGTACGGGTTGGCTAAGATGATTTCAACGCTTATGCGCGCGCCTCTTAAACTTGAAAACGAAGTACAGCTGTGTTCATCTCCACAGATATGGTAGTGTAGAATCCATTAGATAAAAAGAACTGCTAAAACCATACATGTTTCGGGTTCTGAACTTGCCCGTTCCTCAGTGGTGAGCAGCAGAATGGAATATCTGTCCTTTTATAGGGAATCGTACCTAAAAAGAGGATTTTTTAATTTATTTTTTAAAAGGGGTAATTAGAAAACCAGAACTGGAACTGACTTGATGTACTATGCCTTGTGGATTACACCGGATGCAAACTAAGCATAATTGAAATACAAATGACACAAAATTATAAACAAGGGGAGTGGATCATGCAGTGGTACATAGGATATTGAAATGACAAATATCTAACCTTCCTGAATGCTGAGGTTAAAAATATCACTTACTGCGATTCTTGGAAATGATACTGCTACGATTTTTCAAAAAACATTGCTGCGATTTTTCAAAAAGACAGGATAACCCAAAACCTCATAGACAATCTATCACATATAAGCTATTTAGTGTTTAAACCTTTGATTCTTCGAACCTAAAAGATCAAATAGCTATATTGTTCGTCTGATCCACAATTAGTCCCATTCTTTACAAAGGACATTGATGTCACATTCATGAGACTCAAATGTATTCTATATTTATCTGGGATTTTGTGCGTATTCATAAGTGAATGTAGGGGCATCCCTAAATAGTGATTAAATAGATGAAATGAAAATAATTCTTTATGGATATAACCCATGTGTAAAGGAATGGTGGTATTATATGCTTCTAAGTGAATTAGGGGGAATAGATGGGTCAAATGCATGTGAGATATAAAAGGTGACTATAAATAGCATGTGTAAGTGAATGGTGTTATTATATGCTTCTAAGTGAAGTAGGGGGAATGGATGGGTCCCTATGAAAATGCATCTGAGATATAAAAGGTGACCATACACCGCATATCGATACATGCGCATAAATAGACTGTGAAGGGGATAGTCAGTGGCTATCAGGCGAGAAGGGGAGATCGAGGTAGTGGTACACAGCCTGACACTCGATGTCCCATTACCGCCCGAAATACACCCCCAAACAATCAAAGAAAGCCGAATAATTCAAATTTGGCGTTTAGACCGAATGGGTTAATGGTGTTGAATTCAAAGATCCTCCTTGATTCAGTTTGTGACATTTTGGCGATATGGTGGCCACCTCTCCATGGTTTCTTGACCCTCTCAAAGGCCACGAACTTTAACAAGGATGGATCGCTGTTATGGAAGTCTTTTAAATGTAGTGATACTGTATGGGATAAAAGGCCTTTTTTAATATTAGCTATGTGCTCAGACACTCTAGTTTTTAGGGATTTCTTTGTCCTGCCTATATACTGCCTCCAACAGGGGCATTCGAGGAGGTAGATTACATCCTTTGAATTGCATGTCAGGCCGTCTTTTATCGTAAATTTAAAAGAGTTTTGGGTGGACTGGATACATGTGGTTTTCTTTGGGAAAGTTGTAATGCGACAATTGCTACATCTTCCACACCTAAAAAATCCCTTAAAACTGAGCCAATTGGAATCATTATGTGTGATCCTATTTTTAACTGTAGGCGCCACCTGCAAGCCCAAGTTTGGTGCTCTGGTGTAAACAATTTGTGGATCAGTTAGTATGCTACCAATAATTTTGTCACCTTAAAGATAGTCCCAATGGATCCTAATAATTTTGTCTACTGATTTATAGTGGGCATTGAACGGTAGAATGACACGACTGGTGTCTTTCTGGGGTTGGATCTCTTTTATTTTTGGATCTCTTGTAAAAAAAAAGTCCTCTCTGTTCATAGCCCTGACCTTGCGTAAGGATTTATCTATCACACTATCTGGATATTGCTTCGTCATAAACTGTTCTTTCAGATTTTCAGCCTCTAGTTCGAACTGTGTAGTATTTAAACTGTTTCTTTTGATTCTCCTGAACTGGCTAGTAGGGATATTAAGAAGCCACCTAGGAAGGTGGCAGCTATTGTAGGGGATGTAGCTATTGCGCATGACAGGTTTGTAATATGGGCTGCACACCAATTTATCCTCACTCCTAGTTATCAGTAAATCAAGATATTCAATTTGGGTCTTACTGATGGAGCTGGTAAAGTGTAGATTCCTGTAGTTTACATTGATATCATGTAGGAATTCTTCTAAGGATGTGCCTGAATCTTTCCAAATAAAGATAACATCATCAATGTAACTTTTCCAGAGCACCAGATTTGTCCCCAGCTTGGGTTGGATGGTGTCCTCCTCCCATTGAGCCATAAATAGGTTGGCATAGCTGGGGGCAAATCTGGTGCCCATGGCTGTCCCCCACCTCTGTATGAAAAAATCAGAGTCAAATGAGAAATAGTTATGATAAAGAATGTAGTGTACTCCTTCCAAAAGGAAGGCAATTTGATCCTTTTGGAGGCCACTATCACTGTTCAATTGCTTCTCTAGGGCTGACATGCCTTGTGTACAGTCGTGGCCAAAAGTTTTGAGAATGACACAAATATTAGTTTTTACAAAGTTTGCTGCTAAACTGCTTTTAGATCTTTGTTTCAGTTGTTTCTGTGATGTAGTGAAATATAATTACATGCACTTCATACATTTCAAAGGCTTTTATCGACAATTACATGACATTTATGCAAAGAGTCAGTATTTGCAGTGTTGGCCCTTCTTTTTCAGGACCTCTGCAATTCGACTGGGTATGCTCTCAATCAACTTCTGGGCCAATTCCTGACTGATAGCAACTAGAGTTGAGCGAACACCTGGATGTTCGGGTTCGAGAAGTTCGGCCGAACTTCCCAAAAATGTTCGGGTTCGGGATCCGAACTCGACCTGAACTTCGCCCCGAACCCGAACCCCATTGAAGTCAATGGGGACCCAAACTTTTTGGCACTAAAAAGGCTGTAAAATAGCCCAGGAAAGGGCTAGAGGGCTGCAAAAGGCAGCAAAATGTAGGTAAATCCCCTGCAAACAAATGTGGATAGGGAAATGAATAAAAAAAAAAAATATTAACCAATATCAATTGGAGAGAGGTCCCATAGCAGAGAATCAGGCTTCATGTCACCCAGCACTGGAACAGGCCACTGTGAGATATTTAGGCCCCGGCACCCAGACAGAGGAGAGAGGTCCCATAGCAGAGAATCAGTCTTCATGTCACCCACCACTGGAACAGGCCATTGTCAGATATTTTTAGGCCCCGGCAACCAGAAAGAGGAGAGAGGTCCCATAGCAGAGAATCAGGCTTCATGTCATAGCAGAGAATCAGGCTTCATGTCACCCACCACTGGAACAGGCCACTGTGAGATATTTAGGCCCCGGCACCCAGACAGAGGAGAGAGGTCCCATAGCAGAGATTCAGGCTTCATGTCATAGCAGAGAATCAGGCTTCATGTCACCCAACACTGGAAAAGGCCACTGTCAGATATTTTTAGGCCCCGACACCCAGACAGAGGAGAGAGGTCCCATAGCAGAGAATCAGGCATGGGTGTGTCTGGTGTCTGCAGCTGAGGTGAAAGGGTGTGTGTGCAGCAGCTCCTGACAACTTCCACCTCGTTAAGGCCCCAGGGAGATTTTTCAACACCTTAATCCCCTGGGAGGGACCAGGCTTGTGGGGAGATTTTCCACCTTTCTCCCCAGCCCAGGCCCTGCCTCTCCCTAGGGAGCTGGTAAGGGCCTGGGCCATGCGCTCAGGCAAGGCCCAGGATCCTGCTTCCCGGGGTAGGCCGGCGGGGAGTAGGGGAGGTGAACTACCGGCCTCTGCTCCATCTTCCGCTCCGGGGGTCAGAAGATCAAGCAGGGGTCATGTGGAAGTGTACCCTGTGGCCCCCAGGGGCGAAGCCGTGAACATCGCCGGCAAGTCCAGGAGGGTGGACGATAACCCTCCTCAAGGTATCCTGGAGGTGGGTCGGGTTTGGTGGAGGCCGACTGGGGTACTATGAGGCCCAGGGAGTCGGTGGTCCAGTATAGCTCCCGTATTGCAGCCCACCTCCGGGAGTACGAAGAGGCTGGTAAGGCCTTAAAAAAACTCCAGCATGATATAAAGGAGGAAAGGCCTCTAAGGCGAAAAGGCCTGAAATAGCGGCGAAAATAAGGACCCTGAAGGTTGACATAAGGGAGATGGAGGATAAGAGGGCTGACATACTGAGAAATAGTGGCCCATTTGAGGAAAAATTAAGGAATGAAAAGAGATTCGCAGAGATGAACCTGAAAAAGGTTTCTTCAGATGAGGATGAGACCATAGTAAGCCTGGGGGGACAGTCTGCGGGGCCAGCGGATTCTGGGATCCGGCCCGAGCAGGTCCGTCTCCCCCCCACTAGCTCAGATGAGGAGGAGGGCAGCGAGAGCAGTGGGGTAGGGGGACAGTTGATGGAACAGATACGTTCCCTAGAGTCCCCCCGGGCTCATGTAGACAGGCTTGTTTTCGGGGATGAATTGTTGGAGGATGAGCCTGCAAAAAAGAAAAAGAGACAGAAACAAAAAGAAACAAAGAAGAAACAAAAAGAGGCAAGCAAAGAAGTGAACTGGGTGTATGTGTCCTATCCACTGCCCTCTGGACCGGCTGCAAAGTCGGCTCAGGGGGCTAACCCCACTATCCCCCCTAGCCTGGTTTCTACAGTGGAACCAGAGCGTGGGAGTGGGGAGAATAGAGAGAATGTAGCAAAAAGTAATTTAATCCGTGAGAAAAAGATGGCGTCGGACGCCGACCCTGTTTGCAGTAGCAGGGGCGGCAAGGTGGGAGTGGCTGAAATGCCGCACAAGCTGGTGCCGATAGCGAGAGGAGGGGGGGCGTGGCTGCATTGCGTGTGGCCCCGCCCACCGCCGCTGCCTCCACCGGGATGCTAGATAAATGTTTGGTGGGGGTGCGGCAGTGTGATGATTTGGTCGCCGCCCCTCCTGCCTTGGATGGTGGTGTGGTCCTTGCTTCCTCTGCCCCCGTTGGACCCCGTTCGCCTGTGTCTCCCGCCGCCCCCTCCGCCGGTGTTAGTGCATCGGCGGTGGAGGGGGGCGGGGCCGGGGCGGGGGGAACATCTGCGATCGCGCCTCTGGGTGTACCTGGAGGCGTGTCTGTGGGCGGGGGGGGCGGGGTCCATGCATCCGTCACCATGTGTTCGGCTGGCATGGCTGGGGGCAGTAGTGCCACAGGGCGCCTGCTCCAGCCAAATCCTCTGGGGAGAGGGAACCCCAGTGAAGTTGTTATGGATACAAGCAATGCAGAAGGACGTTGTGTGGACATTAAAATAAATAAAGCAAAAGAAGTTGCAAGGACAGTACATAGGGTGTACAGGGCGATGGACGTCGCCGCGTCCTCTCTGTCCTCCTCAGAAGGGGGGGGGGATGGGGAGGATAGTGGCAGAGGTCGCGGTCCACCATGAAAACGCCTATGAAGCCGAGGATGTGGTGGTAGGGACCACTGAGGCGGAGGCGGATGTGTATAAAAAGAGAAATGTTAATGTCATTGCCCCAGATGGCCCAGCTGTGTGTTTGGAGGCAGGTGAAAATTCAGGGGTCGTTCGGGGTCCTGGTGGGGGGGTGGATGCGGGGGTTGGTCCTGCCGCTGGAAAAGTGGCGGGCCCTCCCTGCGTGCCCCCCTCGGGTGGATCTGGTGCGACACTTGTGACAGGTAGGGGGGTGGAAGCCGGTTCTGCTGCCCCTCCTGCGTCCGTGGCGCCTGCCAGAAGTTATTCCAGTGTGGCTGCGGCTGTAGGGGGGGAGGGGCTGACTTCTTTGGCTTCCTCGCTTACAGGGTCTGGTAATGGTGACTTGCAGTGGCGACTGCTGGAGGCCCTCAAAAAGGGGGAGAGCTCCTTTTCCGTAGAGGGAGAGAAGGTGGAATGTTCATTCTGGTTCAACAGACATGGCGTTCGGACCTTCCGAGAACAGAACGGGGGCGAGACCGCCTGGTCTTCACCCACAACCGGCCCTGGAGCCAGACGGAATGTGGTCTGTCTCAAGTGGAGTAGCGATGAAGCTTGCCCTACTAGAAAGAGAGTAGTGGAGCTCCTGCTTGGGATGGGTTTCAAGGCAACCGACATCTTTGCCTTGATCCATCCTTTTGGCTCTAACGAGTTTGACATCAGCTTTGTCCGGCCGGAGGGGCTTGAGCTCTTCTGGTCCGGATATGAGCTGGTGAAGAACATGCCGGACTGGCGTGGTTTCGTTGCAAAAGCGATAACCCGCCAGAGTGAGGTCAAGAGAGTGACCGTGCTGACCCGTAACGAGTCGTTCTCTTGTATTGACATCATGACCTGGCTGGGAAGGTACGGAGAGGTCCAGGGAATACCAGCTAAAAACCTGGACGAGTTTGGCATTTGGTCGGGTGCCTGGACGTTTAATATCAAGCTTAAGCGTCTGGGTAGTACAGTTTCCCACATTCCATCATCTGCCATTATCGGCCGAGACAGGATCTTGGTTTTCTACAGGGGGCAGCCTAAGCTCTGTCACAAGTGTGGCAGCCCCACACACTTCAGCGCCAGCTGCCAAGTGCAGAAGTGCGCGTTGTGTGGGGGGACAGGTCATCTTGCTGCATCTTGTGAGGAGATTAGATGCAACCTGTGTGGGGAGCTCGGGCACCCCTTCAGTCGCTGTCCTCTCTCTGAGGCCAATGCGGCCCGAGCTCATGCAGGAGCGGGCCGGGAGGTCCCTTCGGCTGAGGTGGGTACTGGAAAAGGCAGTGGAGTTAATGGGTCCGTGAGGAACCAGAACAACCCGTCCCGGCAGAGGCGGAGAGAGAGGCGTCAGGCGGAAAGGGAGGGGGAGGAACCCTGTCCTGGGGTGATGCCCACTCCTTCCCAAACGACTGCCCCTCCTGAATCCGAGACCCTAGGGGGCAGCGAGCTGGAGGAGGAGATTGAGAGACTGGATCGGGCCGAAGAGACTCTGTCCTCGCACTACGAAAGTTCTGCAGAGGGTAGTGGGGCAGAGTCCCAAAGTAGACGGAAACGGCGTACTAAAAAAAAAAGATCTAGCCCGACCAAAGTTGCCAAGGAAGGTGTAACCGGCTCCCCTCTGGAGCTTTCCAACCGGTACCTCATCTTGGATAAGACCTCTGCCTCCTCTGCTGAGGAGGAGGTTGAAGGTGAGGGGCCGGGGGCGAAGGAGGGAGGGCCTTCAGGGGGCCCCGCGCCCCCCTCTGGTGGGGATGCAAGGTCCTCAGGAGGGGTGGCAAAACCGGGCCCTGAGACTGAGAAAGCCAGGAGTGGTGCGCAAAGGGAGGTGGTGGTGGCAGAGATGGATACCACTATCTCCCTCAAGAGAGGTCGTGCTGCTCTAGAAGGCAGCCCCAGGAGGGGGGAGAAGGATGGGAAGAAGGCCGTCTAATTTAACTACTCTTTATGGCGGTACCCGCTCTGCTGACTCTGGCGACCATTAATGTCGCCAGCATTAAGTCGGATGCGGCTCGTTTCACAGCCTTCGATTTTCTCAGCCGTGTTAAAGCTGATATTTTGTTTTTGCAAGAGACCAGGCTGCCAGATTTGGCAGCGATTTATAAAGCCAAGAGGGAGTGGAGACCAGGGCCCTCCTACTGGTCTCGTGCGGCTGAGCCGTATAGCGGAGTGGCGGTCCTTTTTACCTCACCGGTAGAATGCCGACGAGTAATTGAATTAGAAATGGGGAGGTGTTTGATCTTGGATGTCCTCATGAAGGTACAGGAACTGCGCCTGATTAATATCTACGGGCCCCAGTCCAGGTGGGACAGGAAATGTCTCTTTATGAGGATTAAGCCTTTCCTTTTTACAAGCCGGCAGGTGGTTTTTGGTGGGGACTTTAATACTGTCACAAGGCCCCAAGACAGGGGAGGCACCAGAAACCAGCTGACTTATGATAGTATTTTTCTGAACAGAGTAGCTAGTGAGGCTCGTCTGGAGGATGTCCACATCAGGCATACCCCAGGCCACGGGGGTTTCACTTTCTATAGAGGTAGTCAGATCAGGTCTAGAATAGATAGGTTTTATTTGAAGGAGGAGGCTACCTTTTCGCCCTTAAGGGTTGTGGAGGTGGAATTCTCCGATCACTGTTTGATTATGTTTTCTCTGAATATTTCAGAATCCCCCCAAATGGGAAGAGGTTATTGGAAGCTGAATTCGGGTGTCTTGGAGGAAGCAGAGGTGAGACAATCCTTTGAGGACTTCCTTCAGAGTCAGGTACCTTTACTGGATCTCTGTGATACTAAGTCAGAGTGGTGGGAGATATTCAAAGATCGAGCTGCAAAGTTCTTCCGCCGACTCTCGAGCCTCAGGTCCCTGGACAGGTACCGCCTGTATCAGGGTCTGAGGAGGAAGCTCGAGCATCTGGTCTCGACTGGTGGTAGCCGCGAGGATATCTCCAGGGTGAAATCTTTGCTCAAGAGGTGCCAGTATGATAGGCACACATCTTTAGTTTTTGAGAGGGACTTCGGGAGGTACCACTCGCCCGACCCCTACAGAAATTGTAAGATGTCAGTGAAGAGTAAGTTAATAACAGGACTGGTCGATAGTACGGGATCGCTGAGCAGGTCCAGATCAGGGATCCTGGAAGTCGTTAGATCCTTTTACTCGTGCCTCTTGGGGAGGAGGGATCTGGATCGGGACAGGATGTCGGCTTTCCTGGCTGAAGTCATCCCTGAGTCAGGAGCTCACCTCTCTTTTGACGGTTTGGTAGAAGAGATCAGGAAGGAGGAAGTTATCCTGGCGGTGGAAGGGTTAGCTCTGAAGAAGTCGCCAGGCCCAGATGGCTTAACATCCGAGTTTTATAAGACCTTTAAGGACTCTTTATGTCCCCTCTTGACTGAGGTATTCAATGAGTGTTTATCCTCGGGCACTCTGCCTCGGTCAATGAGGAGGTCAGCTCTGATCCTTCTATCAAAGGGTAAGGATCCGAACCGTATTGAGAACTGGCGTCCCATAGCACTTCTTAATACGGACAGAAAGATTCTGGCCAAGATACTTTTTAATAGGCTGGTAAAATTTGCACCCCAACTCCTTTCGGCGGCTAAGCATTGCTCAGTTCCAGGCCGCAGCACTTTGAGTGCTGTACTCGGTGTCCGAGAGGCAGTGGAACAGAGTAGAGCAGGCCACTGGAGGGGGTACATGCTGTCCTTAGATCAAGTAAAGGCGTTTGATCGGGTGAACCATGAGTACCTCTGGTCGGTCCTTCTGAAGTATGGCCTGCCGGGGGGGTTTGTCGATTGGTTAAAGATCTTGTATGCAGGGGCAGAGAGTTTCCCGCTTGTGAACGGTTGGTCTGGCTGCTCTTTTGAGGTTGGGTCTGGCGTCCGCCAGGGTTGTCCTTTGAGCCCGCTTTTATACGTGTTCGCGATTGATCCCTTTCTTAAGCGGATCGATCGTGGACCGTTGGCGGGAGTCAGGATGGATCGGGTGGCGCCGGAAGCCACTCTGAGGGTAGTAGCGTACACTGACGATGTCACCATTTTCGTATCCTCGAGAGGGGAGGCAGAGTACATGAT